>NC_047030.1:16042396-16262161 GCF_902652985.1 Pecten maximus | reverse complement strand
AGTTTTCGACATTCACGTCGTTGAAAGCACCATGGTCCCCATTCGTTCGTTGTTTTTAATACATAAGTGAATTCACATCGAGCACTTAACTGATCATGAAAAGGTCCATGAAAATTTAACATGAAGAAAAGGGGATAAAGAAATAATACAAATGACTGACTCTGTATTTTGCTGTTTTCGATTGTAATAAATGATCGCTTATCAGTTTAGTGTACATAAAGTTAAAACTAGTTTCAACCTGAAATTTCGCCATTTCTATGATTTCATTTCTATGATTTTGTAGATTATCTTACACCGTCTACGGTGTCATTTGTCCTTACCTTCTTGAAGATGACGGAGGCGTCGTCCTCCACCTCACCGACAGCACTGTCTGGTCGTCGTCTCTTGCGCTATAAAAAAAGAATCGCAATGAAAAAACCGACTATCAATGAAGCACTGAGTAGGACAATAATTTAAATTGAATGTATCCGTCCACAGTTGTCATATTGACAAATTCATATTCATTTTTGTGGGTTCGTATATATCAATGACTTGAGCTTGTAGAAATTTTAATTTACATACGTTGTTGTCAGGTCCCTCTTCCTCCTTAGCTTCCTCCCTAGCTTCCTCTCTAGCTTCTTCCATCTCCTCCTCAGTCGGCTGATATTCCTCTTCCTCTTCGCTTTCTGCATGACAAAGTGGATTATATTAATTTACCGTAGCAATCAGTAATTAGCGTCAAATACCAGAGTAAATTCATCATGTCTTAAAAAGTTTTTGTGCTCATCTTTCAATTGATTAAACAGCAATATCGAAATAAAACAGCTTGGATTCCTACTAGCATTGAAAAATGAATATAGGGAAAGACCACGTTTTGGCAAAACTTACCCATTTCTTGCCGTTGTTCGTCTTCGCTCTGAATATGGAATATAAGTAAATTTCACAGATAATTACAGATAACTCGTCAGTTGAATTTCATTGATAATTAAAACAAAAACAGTTGATTTCAGGACCATTTACAATCCTACATTTGTTGTGTTGTGTCACAAAAGTGTCATCAATGACCAATCATTGCAATAGATAGCTTCATTTCACAAACCGTCACTTTCCAAACTTACGTCTTCCTTCTCTGTGCCTCCTCTCCTTTCTAGAAGCATTTTAGTCTGCTGAAATGACAAGTTAAATGCTCGCCAGTTGAAAATATATCTGTATTATCATGGACTTTGTGAATATTGCATTAGATGTTTTGAATATTTCTATATGTTACGACTGATAGTAATATTTCCTATCTGTACCAAACTTACTTCCTTTAGCTTTCTCCTCATGAAACCATTCCCCTCCTGCTCCTCTGTCCTCACTTCCTCCTGCTCCTCCTCTGTCCTCACTTCCTCCTCCTCTGCCCTCAGTTCCTCCTGCTCCTCCTCTGTCCTCACATCCTCCTGCTCCTCTATCCTCAGTTCCTCCTCCTCTGTCCTCACATCCTCCTGCTCCTCTGTCCTCACTTCCTCCTGCATCTGCTAAAATATCATGTAAAATTTCCATGCACAATCAAAAGGAAAATCAAACATTTCATTGATAATGACAAAATATCTCGTCAGTTGAATTAAGGGCTAGTTATGATCCTACTTCAAGAGACTTGTAGAGGTGACATCGGCTACCATTTAAATCCGACGCGTCCTATTTTTTTTCTAAACTCACCTTCCTTGCCGCTTTCTTTCTCTCTTTCATCTCCGTCCTCTTCCTATATTTCTCCCTTTTCTTCGCCACCTCCTCTTCCTCAGTTCCTGCCCTGCAGGTAGGGCGTAAGAATTGTACCTGCTGCCCCCATTGCATGATCGTAAGAGGCGACTAAACTTGGGATCTTATCTTTTCTCTTCTTTCTAAACAACTTTCTTCTTCCTAATGTCTCCCTTGACAATGCCCGACTTTTGGCCTTTAGTTGAGCGTTCGCCCCTGTGAGGAAGGGTTTGGGTTCTGTACCCCTGACCGGGACATACCAGAGTCTTTAAAAATGGTAGTTGCTGCTCCTGCTTAGCGCTCAGCAAATAAGGAGTGGGGCGACTGGTTCGCCCGTTGTCAGTATAATGTGACCGGGTGGGGTGTGCTGCTGGGTGTCTTCGGCAGTATGCTTCAGTGAGGTAGCACTCTAAATCGCCAAAAGATCCGGCCTATCACAAGGAGACTTAACACGAACATACCGCAGCCTCCCAAAACACACATACGCACTCGCTACACGCATACACGTCGCACGCACGGAAGGCCGTCCTTAAATGACCTTAGCGGTTAATAGGACGTTAAACAAAATAAACCAAACCAAACCAAATTCCTCAGTTCTTCTTCTCTGCTTCCTTTTTCTCTCCCGCTCTCCTTTTCCTTCAGCTTTCCTCTACTTCTTCTCTTCTGCCTATATATATACAAATGCATATGTGCTTATATGCTTAAGGCATATCAATAAAACTATTCAAATTCACCGTCGTTAGAGCTTGATATGCTAAGGCGTCTTATAACTCGTCTAATTAAGTGCAAGCTTGGTGAAACACTGGGCTCAATGAACGTGCCTTTATATGTCTCTGGTCGAAAATATATATCCAATTTATTCATTAAGACCACAGTATTTTTTATTTTTGATCACTTTTTTTCAATGTGGAATTCGTTCCTGCTCTCCTTTCAACCATCGTCTATTTCACCACTTACCTTTCTCTTCCTCTCCTTTTCCTCCTCCCCTTTCGCCTTCTTAAGTTTCTCCTCCTCTTTCTCGACCTATATACAAACGCACATATATATTGATCATGACTAACCGCAGGATGCTTAAGCCATGCAGATACAACTATGCAAATTAAATATATATCCGATTCATAAAAACCACAGTATATTTTAATTTTCATCACTTGTTAATGACATGGAATTCTTTCCTGCTTTCCTTTCAAATATCGTCTATTTCACTACTTACCTTTCTTCTCCTATTTTCCTCCTCCTCTTCCTCCGCTATCTCTTTCAGCATGTCATTCAACAACTGAAATTATAAGAAAACGAATACATATGGGTCTTCGATTTCCATTGTTCCTTTGTTCTTAGCATCACTGACAAGTCCTAAAAGGAAAGGGCTGAATGGTGCTATATCATTTTCCAAAAAATAGCACAATTACTTTAAGCATGAAATTTGGTAAAAAGTGCTTACATCTTTAAAAATATCTTTTCTTCTCATTCTGTTTTGCTACACGTCTCTCCTTTTGTTTCTTTTCTTGTTCCTCTCTAATCTTGTCCTTCCTGATTACTTCCTGCGTTTGCTTTTCGTATTCTGCTTCCCTCTTTTCATCTCTACGCCTTCTCTGTTCAGCTTTCCTTTTATTTTGTGCTATCACTCTTTCGGTTTCCTCCTTTTTCCTCCTCAGCTCCACCTCCTCCTTCCGTCCCTCCAGTTCTCTCATCTCTCTTTCCGCAATAGGTAAATATTTGATAAACCTACATATGTTTATTGCTATTCCATGAAAACTACTGAATTGTGACAAGCTGAATTTGACCACTTACAGGCAATAAAGTTACGATAACCGAAATTTTAGGGAACTATTAGAAAATAAATTGGATCTGATTCCTAGAGGAACTTACCTCCCTCCTCCTCCTCTCCACTATTATGTAATGTCCTTCCTGCAAATCAATTGAAAAAGAAATGAGTTGACATTCTACAGTGATTTAATTTAGTTAAACTTTATCCTTTATATGGGACACACGGGCACTGTGCCATTATATGGGACAGAACGGTGCACCGTGCCTTTATATGGGACAGACCGGTGCACCGTGCCTTTATATGCGACACACAGGGGCACCGTGCCATTATATGGGACAGACCGGTGCACCGTGCCTTTAAATGCGACACACAGGGGCACCGTGCCATTATATGGGACAGACCGGTGCACCGTGCCTTTATATGGGACAGACCGGTGCACCGTGCCTTTAAATGGGACAGACCGGTGCACCGTGCCTTTATATGGGACACACAGGGGCACCGTGCTTTTATATGGGACATACCGTTGCACCGTGCCTTTATATGGGACACACAGGGGCACCGTGCTTTTATATGGGACAGACCGTTGCACCGTGCCTTTATATGGGACAGACCGGTGCACCGTGCCTTTATGTGGGACAGACAGGGGCACAGTGTCTTTATATGGGGCAGACAGGTGCACCGTGCCTTTAGATGGGACACACAGGTGCACCGTGCCTTTATGTGGGACAGACAGGGGCACGGTGCCTTTATGTGGGACAGACAGGTGCACCGTGCCTTTATGTGGGACAGACATGTGCACCATGCCATTATATGGGACACCAAGGTGCACCGTGCCTTTGTGGGACAGACATGTGCACTGTGCCATTATATGGGACACCAAGTTGCATCGTGTCTTTATATGGGACAGACACTTACGTTTCTTTCTACATAATCATTTTCAGTTATGGATGTTGAGGGGCGTTAACTCAACTGACGGTCAAATGTAAGGCAGCGTCAACATAGGAAGAACGTTAAAATCATCATATCCCAAATTTAGTCACCTCTTACGATCATGCAATGGGGCAGCAGGTACAATATATCAACAAATTGAACGTTTGGTCAAATCAACCAGATGATCAATACAAACCCTCTTTGCCTCATGTTATAGACTTTAGTATTTCTCGGTCAGAGGGCAAAATCAAAGCCTTCCTTGTAGAGGCAAACGCTCAACTATATGCCAAAAGTGAGGCATTGTCACGAGTTATTCAAAAAGAAAAGATGATATCCCAAATTTAGTCGCCTATATCCTCATTTCAGGGGAGATGGAGTGTCGCCTTGTCAATTTTTTTCTTCATTGTCTTTGCAGAGGTAAAGTTGATATCTGGAAAAGTTGTATATTTAACTTTCCGGACAGTAGAAGGAAGTAAGTACTCTTGAAAATCTATCTTGCATTATCGTATCTATAAAGTGACTTCAACAACAAAAATATTGCTGCTACATGGGAACAAATTTCACTCGGCCTGGTATACAAGTGCAATGTAATGATTCCGCCTTTCTTTGAGAAAACCCATGGGTGAAGCAATGATCATTTGACCTCTGACAGTCTGTGGATGACGAACTCGTGTGATAAACACGCACTTTTGATGACTTTCGAATGTCTTGGACCCTATCGCATACAAAATAGTTATAGACCCCCAGAGACTTCAGTTTAGCTAGTGTGTGTACACACACTATTCATCAATCAGATAATAATGTCCGGGTAGTATCTAGTAAAGCACTATCATCGTCTACTGACCAATCGTCATGTTCCAGCTTATATGTATAAACGTCATCAATCACTTCTGTATGTATCTGGCCTTGTAAACCCTAGTGTTCCCATATACACAACCTTCATTTACTGGCAGTGTTTGATCCATAAAAAAGGAATTCCCGACCTCCCTCAAATCAAAACTGTTTCCCAGGTGTGGTCCATAAAATTGGATTCGAATATTCAAATCAAAGCATTACGTGCCCAAAATGGTTGGAATGTCATATATTAAGTAGCAGTCTGCCTAAGAATCATGCAGGGGGTGATTCATGACATGTCACAGATTCAGTTTTTTTTAGATCCTATATGTATATCACTAAGATGTATTGAAGAAAACACCTTTTATGTTATGAAAATGTGCTTGTTGCCATGGTAACCATGGAATATAGATTTCCATGGTAATTTGCATGAAAATGCAACAAAAATGTGTGATTATTTGAAATAAAAATTCTTTCCTTTAGGTAATGATATGATCAATTATTTTATTGTTTTGTGTAAATGTGCAACATAGAGTTTTGAACAAAATATCTAACTTAGAAAAAAAACAATATTGGTTGCCATGGAAACTGCATAGGAATACATGCAAAAATTCCAAAGTTCATTTATGAAAAAAAAAGAGTTTTTTAAAATGAGTTTATCATCAATAACCAGATCAATAAAGAAAAACTATTGATATATTTAGAAAGAGGACATATCAAATAATAAGAAAATAGCAAAACACCCGTGGGATTTTAAAAAACAAATTTTTTACAGAGCATTCAAAATTGCAAAATTTTGAATTTTTTTTATTGGCATTTGGCAGAGTTTTCACTATTGTTATTTAGTAGGCAAGGCCAACAGTGCATATCATGTTAAAAATTTGATAGAATTTTCAATCATCCTTGCTTATAATATGATTATGATTACCATTCAGAATACAAATCTTAAAGATATACAAGAGACAGTATTCTAAGAGTTTTATGGTGATTGTTGCTATGGTAACCATATATATGTAAATGGTACATAAAACAAATAAAAAGGATAGTTAATTTTTTTTTTTGATATGTTTAATCACATCAAAGGGCCATTATCAATTTATTGTCATTGTATTTGAGACAGATTAACCTTATTTATTAATAATTAGTTGTTTTTCAGATATATGCTTGATTTTTAATCATGATTAACACATAGATGTGCATTTTATATAACATTTGAAAAATACTGACTCAATATGATCTTTCAAATTAAGCATGGTGCTTTTCAATCAATATGTTTGTTACATATATATAATTACTATTACCATCATAACAACAAATAAAAGCAAACACTATCATTATCATTATGTACATGAGCATGTATTTAACCAGAAAGAGAGGTGTTTAGTTCTCTGTTACTATGGCAACCATGTGTAAACAATGTACTCCAATATACTTTTTGAAGAAGCTGTTTTAGAGTATGTTCCATGATCAGGCAAATCAATGAGCTGTGTATTTTAATATATTTACACACCAGGTAACGTACATCTCACACCAGGTAACTTATCTCGCAATATGTAACGTACATCTCACACCAGGTAACATATCTCGCACCATGTAACGTACATCTCACACCAGGTAACTTATCTCGCACTATGTAACGTACATCTCACACCAGGTAAAAACATATCTCGCATCATGTAATGTACATCTCACACCAGGTAACATATCTCGCACTATGTAACGTACATCTCACACCAGGTAAAAACATATCTCGCATCATGTAATGTACATCTCACACCAGGTAACATATCTCGCACTATGTAACGTACATCTCACACCAGGTAAAAACATATCTCGCATCATGTAATGTACATCTCACACCAGGTAACATATCTTGCACCATGTAACGTACATCTCACACCAGGTAACATATCTCGCATCATGTAATGTACATCTCACACCAGGTAACATATCTCACACCATGTAACGTACATCTCACACCAGGTAACATATCTCACACCATGTAACTTAACCAAGTCTTACATCTCACATGATGTAAATTACTAACATCTCATAATCTCACACCAGGTAGCATATGTCATGTCGTGTAACTTACATCTCACACGTTTGTATTAATGAATTACATGTGCTCTATCTCGTCTCTCAACTCTTTCTCCTCTAATGCCTGTAAAACTGCATCCAGCTGGGTATCATCTATCTCAATGTTTTCGCCTTTTCCCTGTCCTCTTTTTCGGGAAAGTACTGTTAACCTAGAGAAATATGCAGCAATTTGCGAAGGTTGTAGGCGCTCTGTTGCCTTGAATAACAAGTGGCCATTGGAATCCCTAATGGATTTCATTTTTCTGGATACATCTATAGCATTTGACTTGATGTTGGTTTGTTCCCCTTCCTCATATATATCTGTTGGGTACTTTTTGATCGCCTCAGAATATCTAGCAACCTTCCTGTTCTTCTTCATTGCCCATCCAATTGAAACAGTTGCTATAGTTTCATTTGTCTGACATAGGCTTAATTTTAGTTCATCATCATCTGGCTTTGCTGGTAATGTATCTTTCAAAAGGGAATTGCATTTTTCAACCCACTTCAATCTGATTTCATCATAAGTAGACTTTTTTTGCAGACTGTATACATGTTTCCCTGTAAATAGGTGATTGTCTAAACCATTGGTTGTCTGAAACATTTTCTCACATCCTGGCTCAGTACAAAAAAACACATTACTGTTCTCTGGCTCAGCTGCACATTCAGATGTATCACTAACTAAAGGGCTTGTACTAGGTGGTACAGATGTTTGAGGTTGTGTAATTTTACCCATGGAATTTTGAGGTTTTTTTGAAATCTTCCTCTATCCGGATACTTGTGGTGGCCTGTTGACAATTTCCCATGTTTTGGAAAGTAGTTAATGGCACTGCATTTCCCTCGCCAATTCTATAATATCTAAAAAATCTGATGCTGTCATCTTCAAAACAGATATTGTTGAAACTTGTCACACCTTTGATCTTGTGGGCAGTAAGGGTTTGGTTCCTTGTATCTACAGAGGCTACAGCTGCCTGACATCCTGAAAATATGTACAAATTACGTATACTATACTATATACAGTTGTATGCGAATTGGGTATTTTTTTTAAAGATATCTACTTGCATAAAACTTGCCATGAAACAAGTGCATGGTTTCAATGTTAACCTATTGATTTACTTCATTATGATGTACTGCGTGCAGTAATAGGCATTGACAATTAATCAAATTTCCGAATGATCAAAATTAAGCATTTAGTTTAAAATGTGGCTTAAATATTTAATGATATGCATTGTTCATGCTTTTTCAACAACCATCTTCTATGATGGATTAGTAGTTACTTACTAAATACTACTCTTAAATTGTCATGATACTAAAGAAATCAATGATACAGGGCCATAGCTTGCATAGTATTTAGTATAGTGGTATAAACAGCAAATTATATTACAATGAAGATTCTTGATCATTTCATTAGGATGGAAAGAAAAAATCTGTTATGTAATCACTGCAATCAGAATCTTTACTGAATTATTATATTCCACCTAAGATTGTTACCTACACTAATGTATAAATTAAGTTTCAGAATGGTATTTTGTCAAACAAGACAGTGACAAAAACAGTGTTATCTCAATATGACTGTCGGGACTTTTTGCCTACCTACTACACCTGATCCAGAGTCAATTGCTTCCTTCATATCTGAAGCTGATGTCACATTGTGTCCTGATGCTGCATAGACTTTGATCTTTGCTCTCATATGTGCAATCTTACAATCACAGTAGGATTTTCCTGCTTGGGCTTCACTATAATCAAATCTTCTGATTTTCACACCTGAAATTACAAAATACAATTCTTAAGACATCCATGATTTAAATAGTAAAGGTTCATGAATGCAAAATAAAGACTTTGTAATCCCAGTGGGAAACAGTCAAACCAGTGAAATTCAGGAAGAATGTGAGCTACAACAGAGATATATGTTTAGATTCACAGTTGTTATTTTTTATCAATGTTTGTGAATTTGAAAATCATTGAATCTTATTCAGAAGATAATTCTATGTTAAACTGATAACATTTTTTTTTGTTTTTGCTTTCCTTAAATATTGAATTGATACATAATAATATCTATATATACATATATATTAAATATATATATATATTATATACATGTCTTGTAATACCTGTTCTTCTGCTAACACCATTGAGTGCTAACCACATATGTCCACAGTGATAACATCCAGCATTGTCACTTCTTAAGAAGGCCTCAGTTAAACATGAACGCTCCTTCTTCAATGTTGTCAACACATTCTCCAACACCGAGCATACAGAAAACCAATCCTGCTTTGTTCCATCACAAATATGGGTGTAGGATTTATGCTGAATATAGAAATTAGCACAAGGATTACATATACATTTGATTAATTACTTAATCCAATAAAATAATTTCTGGTTATTTAGATGTTTTTTTGTGGTGTTCTGTGAACAAATGTACCCTGTTAATTAAAAAAAGTAAAAGTCATTATACCTATACATTTCATTATTATTATTATTTTGGATTTGATTAACCCAATAGTAAACAAAACTAAAAATCTAAAGATTTTTCATTTAAAAAATTAGCTACTGTATGAAAAAAGTACATTTCTTGCATGTAAAGATGATGTAACCATAAACTTTTAATTGTACTTTGAAAATAATTACCTTTAAATCTCCATTGTCATCCTTGAAAACACTCACTGTCACATGCCAATTGATTCCTTTCTGGGCAAACCAGTCACTTTGTTTTTCCCGAAAATGTAGGGGGAGAAATTTCATGGCCCAATCTAGGATCAAAAGAGTTTGATTTTGTTCTAGATGTTCTAGCATATCAGTTCTGCACAAATCCTGGTTGACTATTCGGACTATGTGAGCTTTCCAGGCTTCAACTGATGCTACATGTACATCCAGTTCTGTAATTAATTCAGTTGCTTCCTCACAAATAGATTCAAAGACTGTATTGATGTACTGTCTAAGATCAGTTGTAACTTCTTTGAAAAGTTGACAACGGTCACATTCCAATTGGTGCTGATGGTTGCATGTGTTTTTGAATGAAGCATCCAAAGGATCACTTAAGGCATATGCAATACAGTGGTCAGCACAACTGGACGATTGGGTTACATGCACCTTAAAATCAGTTTTCAGATACACTTTGCTGGCAGTTAGTTTTGAAATAAAGTTTTTTGTCATCTCCTTTGTAATCTGTCCTTTTAATTCCAGCTGTTCAACCAAATGGATTATACTGTCAATGGCATCATGACCATCTGCTGTAATGTTGTCCAGCCCCTTCAAACTTTTGCGTTTTGATGCAGCACATGCATTCAAAATTTTATAAAGTGTAGCATTTGAAAGTGGTTCAAAGCCTGTTTCAACACAGTATGTGGTATACATTTTAATTATAGCGGAGTGGCATGCTGTCCGAACAACATCAGGAATTGTGATAGTTTCACCAGACTCTAGTTTGACATTCCTTGTTCCATATGAAACAACCTGGTGTAGTGTTGGATTCCAAAAGAAATTAAGTCCATGCTCTAGTTTAGCAGGATCCATTCTTTGTCTTTTCTGTTTTGTCAGTTTCTTCTGCATTTTTCCAGGTCCATATAAGGTAGAGTGTAGCCTTGCCTGGTCAATCTTATAATATGTCAATCCAGGAATACACCTTATAAGCTCAGATTTTGACATGGATCTTGACACAAGGGATAAAAGTTGGCATTTTACAGTGTTGTTTTCGGTCTCCTGATAAAGTTTGATAATAGTGTTTAAAAGTTCCGAATTAACTTTGTCCAATTGATCAGTGATAAGCAATGAACTAGTAGGAGTAACCAAATTAAGGAGGTCATTTGCTTGTCCAGGGGCAATTGCATTTAAGACTGTTTCAACAGTCTCTGTTGCCTTTCTTTTAAAATACCTCTTTGAACTTTTTCCCAGCTCACTGACCTGACTTTGAAGTTGGAACTTAATTGGACTTATTTCCCCATTTGACAACGATGATAACGCTGAATTAACAACCCCAAGTGTGTTTTGGTTTTCCTCACTCCATGAAGAATATTGTGATGACTGGCTTGCTGTTGTGGCCTGGAAAATAATAAAAATCAATTTGATTAATTTTACAAACCAAATCTTAACCAATCAAGAGGCCCATGAGTCTAAATGGATACACAAGTTCTGCTATATTTCCTCAATTGGACCCCACTTCTCATGCCCCTGGGGGCCAGACCCACAGTTTATACAAAATTTGTTTCTCTTCAGCAAATAAGGCTTTTATCAAGTTTGGTCAAAATCCATTCACTCATTCATGACTAGTAGCCATTTAAAGAACTTATATCTATTTCTTATATAAGACCCATCTCCTCTGGCCCTAGGGAGGCCAGAGTCACCATTTATGCGAAATGTGTTCTCTTTCCAAAAAGGATCAATGCTCCTGACCAAATTTTGCCAAAATCTATTCAGTCCTCTATGACTATAGTGATTTAAAGGAAAAGTTGACAGATGACGGATAGACCAGGTGAGCTAAAATTACATTTGTGACCTTGATGAAACCCATACCTGTTCTGTGGAGAGTTGTGAGTTCTGGGTAGCTTTCACACATTTGTCCTCCTCCACTTCAGTAAGCGACATCTTTGAAAAAAATAAACATCAATTACATTACCATTTTTTAAAAATGGAACAACAAATTTGCATATTACAGATTTGCACAGCATTTTCTACTAGATGAATTATTGATAAAAATCTGTAAAGTAAATCAAGATGTACACATTAATTAATTGTTTGAAATTATTGGTAAGTGAAAAAGTCACAATATTCTTATTACCTGATCCATTGAGAGTTGTGAGCTGACATAAGGGACCATACACACATCATCATCATTCTCATCTTCAGATATTGCCATCTTACATGTAAATAAATGAAAAAATAAATACAATATAATACATTATGTATATTTGATATAATCAAAAACTAAGCTGCCTTATATATTGTAATTGAAAACTATAACAATGAATTTATAGCAAAATTACAATATAATTTAATAATTTGCTGTGTATCAATATTTTTTTAGGTTTCATATCTAACAGACTTATAGTCAGTTTCTCTTTGTGCCACTGCAGACAATATCATTATACTTTATAATGTACATTATCCTGGAAGTTTGTGCTTTATATTAATTATTTTAAGAAGGACAATTCTCATCTTCCAAAAAAGATACTTACTGTTTTCCATGGTTGATAACTGGCCAAGTTCCCTTTGTACTTTGTCCTACAATTGCGGCAAATACCTGCATAGTGTAAAAGTACTTGGTTACAAATATATATTGTACATGCATGTACTGTAATATTGATTTGCAAGTACATGTACCAGTCACAAGTTATTTTCATATGAATTGTACATCAATATAATTTTATATATACACATGTTGTTCAGGGTTGTGGGTGATAATTTATGAGTCTCACCCATGAAAAATTATTTGATTATATGTACTCTCTGGGAATTTGATATCCCCAGGACTGGACATAATGAAACACCAATTTATTAATATCATTTAATTGTCTTTCTTAAATTGAAAATAAATTATCATTGATAGAGTTCCTCTAAAACGCCTGGAAGAATTCTTCTAAAATGCTTTTGAAACATTGTTGACCTAACTTTCAACGTGCGCTAAATAAAAATAATTATTTTTAACAACTACTCGCCCTGTAAACATTGGCGATACTTCGTACACACTCGCCTAGCTATATACTCTGAGACATGGAGTTTCGAATTCTTTTGTTTGGTTTTAGTGCTTGTGAGTGAATAATTGAACAACTAAGAAAATAAATGTGACACCTTTTTCGCTTTCCCCCCAAATTATTACATTTTTTTGCCATCTGTGTTCGGAAGTTGATAGGCCTATGTTGTATCTAGATGTACAACGCAAGTACAATAAATATCGGTCTACCATATGCATCGAAATCATACTATTGAAACGTTGCTAATCAATCACAACGCCATGTCAATATCGTATGCCTTTGAGTGGTTAGTTATAAGACTATTTATAACCTGTGTTTCTTCCCGTTTCAGAGGTTATAAATCATCGGATATAATCCATATACCTGCATACGTACGATAGCACTTGGCGTACCCTGTAATACATGCGCCCGTACATAACATTAATTCATTAAAGATTATACTGTTGGCATTTTCAAAATTCAGTATTTGCTTGAAAACTCATAATTATCTTCTAATACACCAGTATATGACTTACCTGAACCAAGAGGGATGCGTTCGCCATAGGAAAGTAGCAGACCGAAAGAAGTCTGTGCAGTGATGGAACGATCTGCCCTACTTTTGGAAATTTCAGGGTGCATTGGATGCATGCACTTCCGAACAGAACTTGGTTTCCAATACGTTCCATTCTCATAACGATGCTTAGGGCAAACAGTCATGGTTAAGTCTGGGTTGAAGAGGCCTGCTCTTAACGAAATGAGTACTCCTTCCGGAACAATTTCGTCAAATCCAAGTCTTAAAGACCGAAAATGTGCGGAGGTATCACGTACGCAATCTGAGAGTTGTACTAAAGACGTGTCGTTGGGATAATAATAAGATGATGCGCAATTTCCACTGAAATACCTAGACATTTGACATGCCATCCCTCTGAAAGGCGTATATGCCGCCATATTTGTTTTCTCTGTCAACCAGCGACTCTCTAAAAAAGTCACTATCGAATTGCATTTCAACTGTCTGTTAGATTTGAACAAAATTTATTCTGATATTGTATTTGCAAGTATGAATACGATTTATAAGTATTTTGTTATTTCTTTGACATGCGTTTACTTACATTTGGAATATGACTTTTGTTTACAGATTTCCGTTGTCCAAGGGAGATAACTCCAATTTACTAATATTAGTCAGTTTCTTCTTTTTTAAATGTAAATTTATTCTTATGTTTTAAAGTATCCCAAGCAATTTTTCTGCACAAATAATAGAAAAAAATATTCTTTATACGAGTGACATTAAATGTTCACGAGGTTAATCTGGTTTAAGGAGTTATCTGAAAATTAAAAATGTCTTTTTACATAGGAACATATAGTGCCTAGAGCTCGGCCAATTACTGAAAAAAAATCAGGATTTAAGGAAAAACAACCAACGCACTAACATCAAAACACTTTCTTTTGATTTGGAAAGTTGTATTCTTTTATTTTTTAAAAAATCGTGCAATTCTGAGACATGTCATAAATCACCTTTTTAGGATTTTGCATGATTCTTAGGCAGACTGCTACTTAATACCAATAATAATAATTAAATAAGTATTTATATAATAATCCGAATTTTTATGTTAATAACCGTAGCGACTAAACAACAACAGTTCTGAATACGTATTGAAAAAACTAGATGATCTGACCACACGGGAACATTGTACGATGCTTACTGAAATATACGCAATTTAATTCCAATCCAAACCGCCTGACAGCTTTAGGTCGCCATCTTTGTTCAAATCAAAGCATTTGTGCGTTTGAAACAGTTAGTACTGCAAAGCTTCTCAATGATATTGTGATCATAAATTTTAGGATTATCAAAGAAACGAAAAGTAAATTTTAAATCATTTTAATTTTGATTGGTTAAGATTTAGGTGAGCATTTGAAATAATTATTTACAAAGGGAATTTTATTTTCTATTCAAAACTGATAACTTTTCTTTTATTTAGATAATCTGTTATTTCTTTCATTTCATTTCATTTTAAAAGGAAAATTAGATCCCCAGATATATTATGAATTTGATGACGTAACCGGAAGCGCATGCTTTCAGAACGTGACCCGGAAGATATGTTCACCTGTAAACGACAGAAACTTGACGATAATAAAAATAGAAGATTATCGAATATGACTGGATTTTTTCCGTATTTGTCGAGACACCAATGTGCTAGAATACAACGAAAGGTAACACTTATTTAATTCATAGCTATCGTATCAAATAAAACGAACAGTCATTGCGAAATAGCAGTGTCCGCTTGCTGAGCTAGACCTACTTTCGTTTTACAGTTTACGCACACAGTCATTTAAATAGTTCATCTTCACAACCATTGTCTATATAAATGCTTGTCCGCGACATTATTCTATGTAGGAATATTTGTAGTTCTGTACAGTACAGTGTAATTACTTTTTTTTAATTGACTAGACCATGGTCTGGTAATTAACTACCCCGACCACAGGGCCACGCAACTACATTCACGTTTTGAACACTTGTCTGTTTAGTGTTTACCATACGACTCATAATCTGGCTGCCGCAGGTTATGAGTTATTATAGGTTAAAGAGACATATCAAGTGTGTCTCAGGCTAATCATGATTGATAGGGTAAACATTGAGATATATATCAAAATTCTTCAAGTGTTTACAAAACGAAAAGATTGTGACGAGGCCCTGTGCTCCGACTGACATTGCTTAAGGCACTAAGCACAGGGGTTGGTGTTGATAACACATAGCTCTATTGGGAAAAGTTATTTTGTATTACAAGATCAATTAAATTTATTTCAATGCCTCCACTGTAAGTACGGATTGAAGTTGGGACCTCAGGAAAATTACTGTTACAGGCTAGGAGAAGGAGAAAATGTAGCAGCCAGATTAGGGTTCGAACCCGGGACCCTCCGAACTTAAGACGGACACTCTACCACTGAGTCAAAATAAATGTCTGGTTATTAATACATGTTTTTTGGAGTCTGCAGTGTTCATGTTTGTCTCCTTTTGGTAGTGTGGAACTGTGGATCTGATGCCAACTTTAAGATTAAGTCACTAAAGCGAACCTAAATTGCTGAAGACACCCAGCAAAAGAAAAGAAAAGACACATTACAGTTTATTATCGAACCTCTGTATCTAACCGTCTTTTCTAACCAAAGGTTGATTATTTTGTATTCAACCTTAGCAGATTTAGCCTTGCATTTAATTCCCCTCATCCGCCACATAATAGTGTAACTTTTTACTATAAAAAACTTTGAAACTTATGATTGTTTCAGCACTAGCCACCTAGTCTTTTCCTTTGTTGCCATCTACATTAAATTCAATTTAATCTTTCCCAATTGATATAAATACAAAAAATTTTCCCCGAATAATTTCAGCAAAAAATCTGACATGTTGCACAAATTACCCCAGTACTGTGTGCTGTCATTACTATTTACACTTCCAGGGACTTGCCATGAATTTGAACCCATGGTCTACCCATATGTAATACACAATTTCATTAGATACTCTTAATAAAGACACGCACTAATTGGAAAGCTTGTTTGTTTCTTCGAACAGGTAAATGGAAAAGAGGGTACCCAGTTAATGGTAGGTAGGATTTTTTTTTTTTAATCTCGCAAAAACAATTCAGCACAGGAAAATTTGAAATAGTGAAACAATTCAACACAGGAAAATCTTAAATAGAACAATGTAACAGTTCATTGAACTGTTTAAGCAACAGATATAACCTATGGATGGAAAACCTGGAGATATCTATATTTTAAGTGTAATTGATCTACATATACATTATAAATTTGTATTACTGACAGTTAAACAGGAATCAACTACACAAAGGTAACAAATATTTGCAATTTAGGAAAAAAAACTGATTTGGGGGAAATCTTTTTAAGGTTATGATGGGTTAGTAGAAACAAAGCTTTTATTCTATTTGGCCTAAGTCATGAAAATATGGTTTTAGAAATAAAACTTTGGTTATTGAAGATGAGGTGTTACATACTGGACACAACAGGGAATGACAACAGTAAAAGCAGAAGAAAACATATGTATGTATGGAATGTTTTTCTCTGTCAATTCTGACAGACTGTAAATTTAACACATTATGAAGATGTAAAATTAATCTCATTTCACACAAATCACCAGATTGTATTGTCTACATTTTTAAATTTAGTTCATCTTTATTTCCACACTATTCTCTGTGGATTTTTTTTTCTTTGTTATAAATCCTCACTACAACTATTAAAGTCAAATATGTATATATATATACTGTACATTGTATGTAAAAGGATATGATTCTTGACAACTTGACTACAGAGCAGGAATTAAGCTTTCAACATCCAATGCACTCCACATCATATTGTGTGTTGACATTTTTCTGTGACAATTATGATTAATACACATATTTTTTAGAATACTGTGTTATATCTCTTGGATCAACTCAAACATAAGCATTTCCTTCAATCCTGAAATCTGTAATGAAAATAATTACAGAAAATATAAAAGTTTGCTTTAATAATACGAAAACAATTTTGTTAAATATTGGTGGATCCATCCAAAAACACTGCAATACTTTTTTATCAGATTTTCTTATTCGATCTGGCAATCTCACCTTCTAACACGTCAAAGACCCTTGATGAGAATGAGTAGCCAGAGTTTCCTCTGGCCCAAACACCGGAGGTTAGACACATACAAGCTCTCTTGACTTTGGTTTAGGAACACATTCTCAAAAGACAAGCATCACATATTAAATTCAGGGCTGGATTTCCAATAACTTGAAGAGTTGTGTCCCTTTGTTTTCTTTCCTATATATGTCTTATAGGGTTCTAGCTATTCTAGCAGTTTATAGTTCATTTTTCCCCATTGTTTTGCACTTCATAATTATTATACATCTGATGATACATATACATCTGGAAGTGTTTATTTTGTTTAGTGTCATTGACTTCATTTCTCAAATTTATCAAGTTCAAGAAATCTTAAAGTTACAGAAGATTCAAAACTTTACAAAGTCATTTCTGTTTCCATGCTTTAATTATGGTTGTTTTACTTTCCATTGTGGGGAAAGGGGACTTATTCATATCAATCAGATATAACTTTCATATAGTAAGGTTCCCATTTTCTTATTTGTATATTTCTGATTATTTTTTTTTCATTATATCTCTTTAGTTAAAGTCCCTCAAAAGGTTCTTTATATTTCTTTCTGTTAAATATTTTCTTCTCATTTCTATATCTTCCCAGTTTCCTTTGGGTAAAATATGGTCATATTTAGGTGAATTTTGAGAATTGGTTGTTTTGCAGAATTCCTTTTTGTTTTGCAATACATCAATATTTTGCATGGCTATAATAAATATAGACATGCTCTGTCACTTCCTTTTATGTTGAATGTTTGAGTTTCTTTAAAAATTCCCATACTGATGGTGTTGGACATCTTGAATTTGCTGATTTGTCAGATCACAATGTTTTCAAACTTGTTCTGGAGCATTACTTATTATAGGGCACAGGGGCCAAACATGCAAACATTTGAAAATCTTCTACTCAATAACCCAGAGGCCAAGTGACCTGATATTGGGCCTGTATTATGCTGTGGTAAAGTGATGCAAAGTTTGTTAAAATGAATGACCTTGACATACATTCACAGTCACAGGAGTCAAACATGCTAAAATATTGAAACACTTTTTTCTCAAAACGGCAAGAGGTCCAGAGAAGCAGGTCATTGATACAGGTCCATAGGGCATCTTGTTTGGTTGCTGCATAATAACTTAATTACTCTTTCAGGCCTGCAGGTCAATGGTCAATGTCACTATTTCTATAAATTGAAAATCAGTTGAAGTACAATATATAATGATTTCAGCTGAGCTGATTATGCTTATTAGAAGTTATCAAGTCCTACCTTGTGCCTGCTTTCAAGGATAACTTATAAGGGCCCGATGGTCAAGATCACTGCTACTAAAGAAAGTATTTGCTTAGAATACTACATGTAGCTTCAGGCTTGAAAGTCAAAGGTCAAGGATATATAATGTTACTATAAATAGAAAAAAAAATCAAAAAAATCATGTACATCACTTTTTGGTTGGATTCTATGCACTCAGACTTTATCGAGTGCTTTATCGCAGAAATACTTTATTTTCTCCGAATAAAAAACTATCTTACACAGATTGTTTTATTCTTCAATGAACACAGGTGATATATACAGTAGTTTTTTTTTTAATATATAAATACTTATTACCGGTTAGCTTGTAATATAATAATAATAATAATAAAACTTTATTTCACGAGGGTTACATATTTAGTACAGTACTAATCTTACATATGGCCCTCACATAAAACATGAAGAAAACGAAAACATTCATTTTGACAGCAATACAAACATCGTAACTTTTTTGTCAATATTTCCTTCGCACATTCACTCACTCACTCACACAAACACGTCTAATTAAAAATCAAAACATATTAACAATTATTTGTTAATCATTTACAAAAATACTAGAGCGGCAGTAGCATGTGGAATGTTGAAAATATACCTAGTTTGATCATGTAAATAAATTGAAAATCAATTTGTTAGATACATTGTTAAAAAGTGTTTTTTAACGTTCTTTTTGAAGACAAATAGTGATGTCACAGTTTTTAAACTAGTTGGTAAGTTGTTCCATAGCTTAACTCCATTATAATGAAGGGACTTTTTGAACAGCTCAGAGTGTGCTCTAGGTAAGATTAAGTTATTTTGTGTTGTTGATCTTAACCCATAATGATACATTTCATTGCAAGAAGTAAAACAAGTTTTCAAGTATTCTGGTGCCATATTATTTAATGACCTTATACACTAGCACAAATGTGTGGTACATAATTCTATATTCAAAGGGAAGAGTATCGGTATCATTAAACAGCTCTTTGCTTGGACAATGGAGTCATTGTTGACTTTTTTAAAATAATCCTAAGTGCTCGTTTTTGAATTTTAGTAATTGCAGTGATTTGTTCCCGAGTTAAGCCATTCCCCCAAACAACAGCAGCATAGTCCATTATTGGGAGAATATATGCATTGTAGTACACTTTTTTGGCATCGGTATTTAAATATGTAGACATCCTACGAAGCAAAGCAACTGCCGAGGCTAGCTTTGATAACACTTGTTTTACCTGATCTACCCAAGTAAGGTTTTCATTTATGTATACACCCAAAAGCTTTTGACAGGATGTAGAATGTATTTCTTCATCATCTGCATACAATACCATGGTAGTTGCCAATAGATGAATGTTGGCCGGGATTCGTAATAATAAAGCATGATTGAAACACTAATGCTCTCTATAATAATTCACTGGCTTCGGAAGACTGATTATCATTTTCTATTTTGTATGAGAAAATTAGAGCTTAAGTCGTATCTGCCCTGTAGGTAGGGCGTAAGAATGGTACCTGCTGACCCCATTGCATGATCGTAAGAGGCGGCTGAATTTGGAATCTTTTCTTTTCTTTTCTTTCCAACTTTCTTCTTACTCATGTCTCCGTTGACAATGCCTCACTTATGGCCTTTAGTTGAGCGTTCGCCCCTGTGAGGAAGGCTGTGGGTTTCTGTATCCTGGCCGAGACATACCAGAGTCTTTACAAATGGTAGTTGCTGCTCCTGCTTAGCGCTCAACATATTAGGAATGGGACGACTGGTTTGCCCGTTTTCAGTATAATGTGACCGGTGGGGTGTCTTCGGCAGTATGCTTCAGTGGGATAGCACTATAAATCGGCAAAAGTTCTGGTCTATCACAAGGAGACTTCACACGAACATACCGCAGCCTCCCAAAACACACATACAGTACTGGGAGAGTGATTTTGTACTCGATCCCTGCGGCAGCGACGAGCGGCGGTCGAGCGGAAGGGATTAAAATCACCCCGCGATGTCGCCCGAGCGATCTCGCGGCGACATCGCGGCGAGATCGCTCCGACGCTCCCGCAGCAAAAACGGGAGCGATGGGTAAAATGATACGTGTACCGATTTTTTTTACCGCTAGCAGTCGAGACGATTGGTAGATTTTGTGACTTACGTGCAAGTGTCCTATCCCAAATGTAAGACTCGAATTCGAAGTGATACGGTTCTTCGTGACGATCATGGGTATAACTAAATAAAAAAGCATCTGGATACCGTATAGTGAGTCTACGAAACTCTCTTAACGTCTCGATTGCTGCTGTTGATAAATGATGTGGTTTAAATGATCTGCAATTCAATACTTGTATATATAGGCCTATGCATTTAGTTACTACTGATTTAGCTGACTTGTTTATAGATGGCGCTTTGTGCATGACCTCAGATGCCATGACCTCGGAGAGGCCACATAAGGGGCTCGTTATTTAGTTAAAGATCTCTGACTTATTTTTACGTGATCTAGCGAAGTCCTTAATTGCATAATTTAGTCATCACATATATCTGAAGTATCTAGCTAGTAACATGTCTGTTTGAGAAATTGGTCCAGATACATGTACGACCCGTGACGGATGAGAAGACGATAAACATTGATAAGATCATTACTTTGTCCACGCGGGGACATAATGTATATTTATTGTTTCGTAATTGTTTGAAGAAAACCAAATTTTATCCTCATTACTATAACTTATAATTATTTTGTCTGACTTTTTGTAGCGGGCTTCATACATAGACTGTACAATTATTTGAACATTTCGTAGTTTAAATACACGGCTCAAAGACGTGTGTTTTCGTACTATCATTATTTATGTTGATATATATATGCTACTTGCAGTTTACAGGGACGACTCTGTAATAATAGCATAGACATACACTTCGGTGCATTTATAATACCGGTAGATATAGAAATCCGTGCTCATATTTTCCTAACTATATATATAGTAGTTAATCAACCTTATTATTTCATTAACAGCCAAATTGTCACAGCAATTACCATTTAACCAGCCAAGTACAAAATCATTATGCGAGATCTCTTTTTTCGATTACATGCATGATTGGAATCTGTGTGTGTACTATAAATGTTGTATATATTGTTAAATGGAAATTGTCAAATAAATATTGTTTGAAATACATAGACTACACAATGATGTGTACAATGTATGGGTAGTCGATGTGCTCTCTTTATTGTGAGAAAACAATACATTGGTGTTTGTAATAAAAAAAATCTATAAAATACATTTTAACATATTTCAATTAATTATAAGCATAACATGGGAATCTTTCCCGTCCCTTTTATTTTGGAAGCAAAACAAAATGACGTACTGACAATGCAGACGTCACCATTACGATCAAGACCTAACGTCCAACAATGTGAACTATTTAGTCCTTTCTCTATCTATAGACCAGTCTATTTTACGTCCAACGAAGCCTGATGATAGATCTTGTAATTTGAAATTTTCCATTGAAACTGGTAGGTAGCAAAGGAGTTCAAGAAGAAAATATCTACCTTGTGTGAAGAGAATGTCGGAGATGAGTATAATAGATATATCATTATCTTGGTTTTGTTTTACCACAATCATTGAAAATTCGCTAGGAAATCATATATTCCAAATTATTACCGTTTAAATCCAAATAAAACCAAACTGAATGATCTATTAAACGGTCATACTTATAAATGAGTTATAAATGGTGTATCATTATTTTCCAGAAAAAAATCTCTATTTCGCGTAATCTAATCATAATTGAAGTTAGTTAAAGCGATATAGATTAATTCTCTATACACAGAACAATTACCGATCGTATAGTTACCGTTATAGAAATGGTTTCACCTGCTGTTAACACCTGCCAATCACATATTTTAATTACAATAGAGAGTATATCTGTTTCGCAATGACCCCATCGGACACCTATGGGTTTTTTTTTACCTGAGGGGAGTATATGTTGTTATCCAGAAGGATTTTAGGCTATAGTTGGTCCATGTTTACTACCTGTATCTCGCATCTTACTGTAGGATTTTTAGTTTAAGACACCTGCCGTTTCCTTTAATTTCCGTATGCGATGTTAACGCTTTTGGTTTAATTTTCTTAAATCATTAACATAATTCAGTTTTAGGTACGCAATGTTATTGTTGCTATACATTTATAATATTTACGTATTGGTTTGATGTTGTAACTTGCTTTGCCCTGCCATCCCATGAAGTAAAATATGTATACAAAATGTACATGTACGTATACGCTAATGCTATTTAAATGGATCTAGATTTGAAAGTATTCTAAGATCAACTTATATCCGACAATGCTATCTTCGGGCTAAAAACTGGTTATAGTAATTTAAATGTAAACATTGGCTTCATATTCATTAAGATTATTTATCAAATATATGACAATCGCTTTATGAACGTACGACGAATTTAATGTCCCCTGCTTGAAATAAATAAATGAAATAATTACACATTTTAAATCTCAACAATTAGCGTTCGTGTATTATTTCAATAATTAATAACAAATACACGGGATAACAGCTACCGTAATTTTTTAAGTAAATATAAACTTAATATTGTGAAATTATACCCTTATGTTTTGGGCGACATTCATAAATCCTAGCGCAAGACTTTTTTACAGCCAATTAATTAGACAATAGATAGTTGAGATACTTGCATCGAATGGGATCGACAGTTTACCAGATGACACACCCTAATCAGGCACAGCCTACTATAGCTACGCCCACATACTCTCAGATTTGTTGCCACAGGTGTGATTGACATGTCTAGATGTTTTTAATCGTTTGCTGATGTCACTGCACGTTCATGAAATTTATGTAAAAGCTATAAACAGACATATAGATTCGCTTGTTATCGTACATGGATTGATATATTTAATCATAAAACAGTTACCTGTACAATAACAAACTCGTAGAGACTCGGCAAAAATCAGACCCCGCAGATCGTCAGTACCGACCGCAGTGCAATTAGGGTGCATGTGATTATTTATTTATTTATTACGATATTTCGTTCCATTAACACATTAAAATCACAGACACATTGATGACTTGAACATTACAATAAGCAGACATCTGTCTCCGGCCGTATCTTCATCTGTGATAGTGTACCATTGTATATTTATAACGTACCCTGATGTGAGCCTCGCAGAGTTCACATACACAGCGCCATCTGTATCAAGGTCAGCAAACGTGTTTTCCCCGATAGTTAAACATTGTCAGCTCCAACATGGATTGAACGACACAGAATTTACAGATAACATCGATGTGTTACAGTAACGACAAATTCTATGAACACGTACGTTCATAGCGTAAAATTTACCACTAAATACCCACACATTCGAGTACAATTTTACCGTAGATCTATATATAAATGATTGAAAACGAAACTGGTATTCACTGACGCATGTTATATTTTGGGCGTAAGAATTGTACCTGCAGCCCCCATTGCATGATCGTAAGAGGCGACTAAATTTGGGATCTTATCTTTTCTCTTCTTTAACAACATTCTTCCTATCGTCTCACTTGACACTGCCTCACTTTTGGCCTTTAGTTGAGCGTTCGCCCCTGTGAGGAAGGCTTTGGGTTCTGTCCTCTGGCCGAGACATACCAGAGTCTTTAAAAATGGTAGTTGCTGCTCCTGCTTAGGACCAAAAATGACCACTTTCAGGTCGGGGATCAGGTCGGGGATCAATGATCCCCGACCTGGTTAGGACCATTTTTGAAAAAAAATCCTGATCCCCGACCTGGCTGTGATCACCGACCTGACTTTCTGGATCACCGACCTGAACTCTGGTCCATAAAAAATATGATCCTCGACCCGACCACAAGGACCAAAATGGATCGCCGACCTCGCCGAAAAGACCAATTTGGATCCCCGACCTGACTGTTTTTGGTCCATAAAGAGCGGATCAGGATTTTTCGACTTGCTCAATAACGTTTTGGTCCATAAAAATGGATCCAAATTTTCCGACCTCACTCATATCAAGAACTAATTCACCAGTTTGGTCCATAAAAATGGATCCAAAATTTCCGACCTAACTCATATCAAAAACTAATTCACCAGTTTGGTCCATAAAAATCTTATTATTTTTTTGTAACAAAGAATAGGTCGATGCGATTGTTCGTTGGCGGATCAGTCAAAATTGGTCCATAAATTCGGATCACGACCTCGTGTAATTGTTATATAAAAGTAGTCATGCTGGCAAGTAGAAAATACGTCGTAAGTTGATGGTTTATTAACATAAACATATCGCTTAGAATTAAATAAGGTCTATATATTTAGATCAAAACTGCCTGACCTGTGACATTTTGAATTTCATGAGACACCCGTTTGTGGTAATATATCAGGTACGATTTCCACATAGTCATTGTTGCATGCTGGCAATTTAGATAAGCCATCGTAACGTGATGGTTCTGTCCATAACTTGTTTCACCCAGATGACAAGTCGAAAATGGTCCATGAATTTGGATCACAGTTTTGCGAACTGGGACATTGTGAATTTCATGAGACGTCCGTCTGTGGTAATATATCAGGTACGATTTCCACATAGTCATTGTTGCATGCTGGCAATTTAGATAAGCCATCGTAACGTGATGGTTTTGTCCATAACTTGTTTCACCCAGATGACAGGTCGAAAATGGTCCATCAATTTGGATCACAGTTTTCCGACCTGGGACATTGTGAATTTCATGAGACGTCCGTCTGTGGTAATATATCAGGTACGATTTCCACATAGTCATTGTTGCATGCTGGCAAATTAGATAAGCCAGTTTGGTCTATAAAAATCTCATAATTTTTTTGTAAAAAAGAATCGATGCGATTGTTCGTTGGCGGATCAGTCAAAATTGGTCCATAAATTCGGATCACAGTTTCCCGACCTGGGACATTGTGAATTTCATGAGACATCCGTCTTTGGTAATATATCAGGTACGATTTCCACATAGTCATTGTTGCATGCTGGCAAATTAGATAAGCCATCGTAACGTGATGGTTTTGTCCATAAGTTGTTTCACCCAGATGACAGGTCGAAAATGGTCCATAAATTTGGATCACGGTTTCCCGACCTGGGACATTGTGAATTTCATGAGACACCCGTCTGTGGTAATATATCAGGAATTTAATGCGAGTCCATAAATTTCCACATAGTCATTGTTGCAGCATGCTGGCAAAGTAGAATAACGATGTCCACGTAGTCATTGTCATCGGGAAGTGAAATTAAAGTCGGTAAATTGTGATTGAAATTGATGAACCATATTTTTTAAGCATTCAGACTTTCTTATTAAATGAAAAAGTTATTCATTTGGTCTGCTTAAATTTCGATCATAATATTCCGACTACTTTGAAAAACCACCAAGAATTGTGTTTAGTTTACAATTTATTCTATATACAATATATACAAAACAATAATATTTCAAAATCCTTTTCTTAAGTCATATCAAATATCAAAATATCAAAATTCAAAATATCCATATCTGATCAAAATTTACGTTCATCAAAAATAAAATTAATATATACATCAAATGAAAAATCAGTTTACAAAATATAAACAAATTTGCATATGAATATTTACAAAATCAACAAGCATTTCATTCAAATAATAATAATAATAATAAAAATATTTACCAAGCAAAAGTATCCTATTCTGTTATTAAAGAAAAATAAATTTACTAAACAAAATTCATGAAGATAAAAATTATTGATATTATTTATGAAAGCTATTTTACAAAAATACATTAATCCGGGAAGCAGTCGAATCGTGACAGCGACAGCATCTGGAAAGACAAACAAAGCTCAATAATTTTTTTTACTATCTTGTCAATTTCAAACGAAAGACAAATGTTTGGTTACTGTTTATGGACCTCAATAAAAAGCATGATCAGATTACGTAAATCTGAAATTACGAAAATTACGAGAAAAGAAGTTTTTAATCTACTTACTCAGTAATCGGCGCTGTCGCTGTCACCAGAGAGTGTTGGCTCCAGGGACTGCAGGAAGGAGGAGGCCTGAGCGTCTTCAAACTCATTGGAAGATTTCTGCAACGTTGAAAAATAATTCATAATAATAAAAATTCATTACATGAAAATAATTGGATAAGGTAACTTGTCATTTGCCAGGGTATAGTGTCCATATTTTGTTACATGTTTTATCACTTACCTTGTAGGCCTCGTTGTTGCGCTTGAAGACGCCCATACGCTCCTCCTACTGCGACGACTTGTCATAATAGCGGTCTGCAGTCCCCGGATTGTGCGCCATGTGCTTGGCCAACACTCTCTGCTGATGGCGGTTTCCCCACTGCCCTGCAGGTAGGGCGTAAGAATTGTACCTGCTGCCCCCATTGCATGATCGTAAGAGGCGACTAAACTTGGGATCTTATCTTTTCTCTTCTTTCTTAACAACTTTCTTCTTCCTAATGTCTCCCTTGACACTGCCTCACTTTTGGCCTTTAGTTGAGCGTTCGCCCCTGTGAGGAAGGCTTTGGGTTCTGTCCCCCTGGCCGTGACATACCAGAGTCTTTAAAAATGGTAGTTGCTGCTTCTGCTTAGCGCTCAGCAAATAAGGAGTGGGACGACTGGTTCGCCCGTTGTCAGTATAATGTGACCGGGTGGGGGTGTGCTGCTGGGTGTCTTCGGCAGTATGCTTCAGTGAGGTAGCACTATAAATCGGCAAAAGTTCCGGCCTATCACAAGGAGACTTAACACGAACATACCGCAGCCTCCCAAAACACACATACGCACTGAACACACGCATGCATGTCGCACGCACGGGAGGCCGTCCTTAAATGACCTTAGCTGTTAATAGGACGTTAAACAAATTAAACCAAACCAAACCAAACCACCGCCATCTTCCGGCACAAGGTGGCGGTTAGGGGTGGGAGCTCCTCCCCGATATTTCTGCCATGGAGCTCCCACTCCCTCTTCACGGCCTTGGCCATCGTCTGTAGACAAAAGGAGAATATCAGAATACAACACACACACACACACACACACATATATATATATTGCTTCGCTGTCCATTTTGGGTCATCTCATTGCATCAACGATCAGGTCGATAAATCATGGACCTTTTCTCAGCATTCATTTGGCATTGTGTTTTTGATGAGACCAAAGTCAATATAAACAATCGCAAAGATAATTTCCCCACTACTGATATCATCTATGTCAAATTTTGGTCCCTTTCCGACCTCGCACTTTTAATTTTTACAAGGTAGTTGTGGTAATTTCAGACAGGATTTATATTATGCACGTGAATTATAAGCAGATATGAAGAAGTAGAGATCGAAAAATTCTTACCGCTGAGGAGAGCTCCTTCCCCTGCCGCGTGGTGAAGACCAGCTTCTTCGGTGGTTGGCCGGAGCTCTCCTTCGCGACGAATGTTCGGAGGTCCTCCAGGAGGGACGGGCTGACCAGCAATGGGCATTCCTTCCCTGACCGAGCTTCTTTGTGGTCGTATATCTGATGAAAAGAAAACCAATGAATTATTACAGTGTTATAATTTCCAAATAAAAAATGGTGAAACATAGACATAAAACTGGCTACCACTATATTTACTTTTAGACATGAGAGCTTATGAAATGTTACCGATATGCTTACCTTCAGCTCGATCAGGGAGTCACCTGCGGGCCGGGCCTTCAAGACTTCTTGTGTCTCTAGGTGTGCCAGGTCACCGGCCCGCTTCCCATTGCTGATGAACAGCTGTACCAGCAGCCCGCCCCTCACCTCACAGGCAAGAGCTCCGGAGAGTTTCTCCGACCAGCGGAGTAAAGCTGAAACTCTCCTCGGCCGGTCACCTGTGAGGTAGGCTCCGAACATCTGGGGCGTGAGTTTGAGACCAGCTCCATCATCACGCCCCCTGGAAAGCAAATTGTTACGGGTTAGCTTATGAAATGATTAATTGTCCGACGTGAATAAACAAACGCGGGACGTGGACTTATCTGACAGTAACCTCTGCAATGAACTCATGCAATGCATTAGCAACTTCATTTTCACTGAAGTTTGGAGATTAACATTTTTTTTCTAATTCGTGATGTCTAAAATAGTTCATATAATGCCTTATTTCATTTCAGTGCCGAAAACACTGTTACTTGTATGTCCGCTTTTCAATGTTACTTAATGAAGTTAATGGTATAGGCAAAAACTTGGCTGCATTTCTTACCGTTCGACTGCTTCACTGTGGATGTCTTGTATGAGGGACCTGCCCATGTTCCTTAGGGAGTTCCTCAGCGTCTGGAGATCTCCTGCCTCTGGACCTTCAGCTTCCTCTGCCATAGGAAAGATCCAGACAGGAACTCTAGGAAACTCCCTAAGGAAGCTATATATATCTTAACCGTCTCCGGTTTGAGCCTGTTTAAATGAACAAGATCATGTTTCAGAAAGCATTTAAATATTATCTTAGATATAAACAATCTTTGTGCTAAGTATATTCGTGTCAGTCAGGAAATCTATGTATAAATAAGATTTCCATTGATTATTTTTTCAAATCAACCATACCGAGGAAAAAGCACAGGCTTTTTGATTGTATCGGAAGCAAAGGGTTTCATCTAAGATATGTGTGTCAACTTACTTCTCCAGGAGCTGGTCGATCAGGCCAGCCTCCTTCCCGGCGTCGGCCAGAGCCAGCAGGGTGTTCCTCTCCATGCCCTGCGGGAGGAGCGTCCGGATGGCAGTCTCATGGCAGGCAGCAGTGGTTGCGGACTGCTTGCGTCCGGACGCTCTGTCTTTTCCTGTATTCCTGTAAAGATATGAGTAATGCAATAATGAACATATCTACATTGTTCAACTGGTCTCGCATCGGTATGTATATGACTGTTGTTCGATAACTGCCGATAATCCGCTGAAATGAAACAATTAAATCCACATAACATTGGAACACTTACAAGTACTCCCGCAGGGCCAGGTCCAGGTTGCTGCTGGCTCCGGCAGAGGCCTTCTGTCCTTCGACCAGGGACGCCCGCATCGCCTGGTCGAAGGCGTCTGTCCCTCGTCGAAGTCGGTGTTGCCTGGTGAGGTGGAGGTCCATCCTCGTGGTCGAGGCCATGCAGTCTCCAACCGGGCAGTGACACACTTCTCTGTTGCTGGCCACTGTTGCCCGGCGGAGACTGATTTCGTTCCTGGACTCGACCAGAGACATCTTATGTTTCTGCAGCGGAATAAAAGATGCATAAGACACATATCAAAGTTCAGGTCGGAAAATTGTGATCGAAATTGATGGACCATTTTTGGACTTTCAGATATCGTCATTTTTCTGCAAAAATATTGCCAGTAGCCTCAACAAACGTTATATCATGAAGATGAAGCCAGCGTTAAAGCGACCAACGCAACAATACATCGCAAGGGATATCACGGCAATCGCATCGAAAAGATTATTCCAATTTCGGTCCACAAATTTCAATCACAAATTCCCGACCTCGGATCAGAGATGTTTAATGGTACCCAATGCGTAGTGATATCCGATACGATATCAACGCATTCATAGTAAGTCACCATATTGACGTGAACCTGTTTGTGTTTGTGTGTGTTTTTTTTTTTGCAGTAGTAGGGATGTCCCATTACATGGAAGTTCAGGTCGGAAAATTGTGATCGAAATTTATGGACCATATTTTTTAAGCATTCAGACTTTCTTATTAAATGAAAAAGTTATTCATTTGGTCTGCTTAAATTTCGATCACAATATTCCGACTACTTTGAAAAACCACCAAGAATTGTGTTTAGTTTACAATTTATTCTATATACAATATATACAAAACAATAATATTTCAAAATCCTTTTCTTAAGTCATATCAAATATCAAAATATCAAAATTCAAAATATCCATATCTGATCAAAATTTACGTTTATCAAAAATAAAATTAATATATACATCAAAATGAAAAATCAGTTTACAAAATATAAACAAATTTGCATATGAATATTTACAAAATCAACAAGCATTTCATTCAAATAATAATAATAATAATAAAAAAATATTTACCAAGCAAAAGTATCCTATTCTGTTATTAAAGAAAAATAAATTTACTAAACAAAATTCATGAAGATAAAAATATTTGATATTATTGATGAAAGCTATTTTACAAAAATACATAAATCCGGGAAGCAGTCGAATCGTGACAGCGACAGCATCTGGAAAGACAAACAAAGCTCAATAATTTTTTTTACTATCTTGTCAATTTCAAACGAAAGACAAATGTTTGGTTACTGTTTCTGGACCTCAATAAAAAGCATGATCAGATTACGTAAATCTGAAATTACGAAAATTACGAGAAAAAGAAGTTTTTAATCTACTTACTCAGTAATCGGCGCTGTCGCTGTCACCAGAGAGTGTTGGCTCCAGGGACTGCAGGAAGGAGGAGGCCTGAGCGTCTTCAAACTCATTGGAAGATTTCTGCAACGTTGAAAAATAATTCATAATAATAAAAATTCATTACATGAAAATAATTGGATAAGGTAACTTGTCATTTGCCAGGGTATAGTGTCCATATTTTGTTACATGTTTTATCACTTACCTTGTAGGCCTCGTTGTTGCGCTTGAAGACGCGCATACGCTCCTCCTACTGCGACGACTTGTCATAATAGCGGTCTGCAGTCCCCGGATTGTGCGCCATGTGCTTGGCCAACACTCTCTGCTGATGGCGGTTTCCCCACTGCCCTGCAGGTAGGGCGTAAGAATTGTACCTGCTGCCCCCATTGCATGATCGTAAGAGGCGACTAAACTTGGGATCTTATCTTTTCTCTTCTTTCTTAACAACTTTCTTCTTCCTAATGTCTCCCTTGACACTGCCTCACTTTTGGCCTTTAGTTGAGCGTTCGCCCCTGTGAGGAAGGCTTTGGGTTCTGTCCCCTGGCCGAGACATACCAGAGTCTTTAAAAATGGTAGTTGCTGCTCCTGCTTAGCGCTCAGTAATACACGGAGTGGGACGACTGGTTCGCCCGTTGTCAGTATAATGTGACCGGGTGGGGTGTGCTGCTGGGTGTCTTCGGCAGTATGCTTCAGTGAGGTAGCACTATAAATCGGCAAAAGTTCCGGCCTATCACAAGGAGACTTAACACGAACATACCGCAGCCTCCCAAAACACACATACGCACTGAACACACGCATGCATGTCGCACGCACGGGAGGCCGTCCTTAAATGACCTTAGCTGTTAATAGGACGTTAAACAAATTAAACCAAACCAAACCAAACCACCGCCATCTTCCGGCACAAGGTGGCGGTTAGGGGTGGGAGCTCCTCCCCGATATTTCTGCCATGGAGCTCCCACTCCCTCTTCACGACCTTGGCCATCGTCTGTAGACAAAAGGAGAATATCAGAATACAACACACACACACACATATATATATATATTACTTCGCTGTCCATTTTGGGTTATGTCATTGCATCAACGATCAGGTCGATAAATCATGGACCTTTTCTCAGCATTCATTTGGGATTGTTTTTTTGATGAGGCCAAAGTCAATATAAACAATCGCAAAGATAATTTCCCCACTACTGATAGCCTCTATGTCAAATTTTGGTCCCTTTCCGACCTCGCACTTTTAATTTTTACAAGGTAGTTGTGGTAATTTCAGACAGGATTTATATTATGCACGTGAATTATAAGCAGATATGAAGAAGTAGAGATCGAAAAATTCTTACCGCTGAGGAGAGCTCCTTCCCCTGCCGCGTGGTGAAGACCAGCTTCTTCGGTGGTTGGCCGGAGCTCTCCTTCGCGACGAATGTTCGGAGGTCCTCCAGGAGGGACGGGCTGACCAGCAATGGGCATTCCTTTCCCTGACCGAGCTTCTTTGTGGTCGTATATCTGATGAAAAGAAAACCAATGAATTATTACAGTGTTATAATTTCCAAATAAAAAATGGTGAAACATAGACATAAAACTGGCTACCACTATATTTACCTTTAGACATGAGAGCTTATGAAATGTTACCGATATGCTTACCTTCAGCTCGATCAGGGAGTCACTTGCGGGCCGGGCCTTCAAGACTTCTTGTGTCTCTAGGTGTGCCAGGTCACCGGCCCGCTTCCCATTGCTGATGAACAGCTGTACCAGCAGCCCGCCCCTCACCTCACAGGCAAGAGCTCCGGAGAGTTTCTCCGACCAGCGGAGTAAAGCTGAAACTCTCCTCGGCCGGTCACCTGTGAGGTAGGCTCCGAACATCTGGGGCGTGAGTTTGAGACCAGCTCCTATCATCACGCCCCCTGGAAAGCAAATTGTTACGGGTTAGCTTATGAAATGATTAATTGTCCTGACGTGAATAAACAAACGCGGGACGTGGACTTATCTGACAGTAACCTCTGCAATGAACTCATGCAATGCATTAGCAACTTCATTTTCACTGAAGTTTGGAGATTAACATTTTTTTTCTAATTCATGATGTCTAAAATAGTTCATATAATGCCTTATTTCATTTCAGTGCCGAAAACACTGTTACTTGTATGTCCGCTTTTCAATGTTACTTAATGAAGTTAATGGTATAGGCAAAAACTTGGCTGCATTTCTTACCGTTCGACTGCTTCTACTAGTGGATAGTCCTGTATGAGGGACCTGCCCATGTTCCTTAGGGAGTTCCTCAGCGTCTGGAGATCTCCTGCCTCTGGACCTTCAGCTTCCTCTGCCATAGGAAAGATCCAGACAGGAACTCTAGGAAACTCCCTAAGGAAGCTATATATATCTTAACCGTCTCCGGTTTGAGCCTGTTTAAATGAACAAGATCATGTTTCAGAAAGCATTTAAATATTATCTTAGATATAAACAATCTTTGTGCTAAGTATATTCGTGTCAGTCAGGAAATCTATGTATAAATAAGATTTCCATTGATTATTTTTTCAAATCAACCATACCGAGGAAAAAGCACAGGCTTTTTGATTGTATCGGAAGCAAAGGGTTTCATCTAAGATATGTGTGTCAACTTACTTCTCCAGGAGCTGGTCGATCAGGCCAGCCTCCTTCCCGGCGTCGGCCAGAGCCAGCAGGGTGTTCCTCTCCATGCCCTGCGGGAGGAGCGTCCGGATGGCAGTCTCATGGCAGGCAGCAGTGGTTGCGGACTGCTTGCGTCCGGACGCTCTGTCTTTTCCTGTATTCCTGTAAAGATATGAGTAATGCAATAATGAACATATCTACATTGTTCAACTGGTCTCGCATCGGTATGTATATGACTGTTGTTCGATAACTGCCGATAATCCGCTGAAATGAAACAATTAAATCCACATAACATTGGAACACTTACAAGTACTCCCGCAGGGCCAGGTCCAGGTTGCTGCTGGCTCCGGCAGAGGCCTTCTGTCCTTCGACCAGGGACGCCCGCATCGCCTGGTCGAAGGCGTCTGTCCCTTCGTCGAAGTCGGTGTTGCCTGGTGAGGTGGAGGTCCATCCTCGTGGTCGAGGCCATGCAGTCTCCAACCGGGCAGTGACACACTTCTCTGTTGCTGGCCACTGTTGCCCGGCGGAGACTGATTTCGTTCCTGGACTCGACCAGAGACATCTTATGTTTCTGCAGCGGAATAAAAGATGCATAAGACATATATCAAAGTTCAGGTCGGAAAATTGTGATCGAAATTGATGGACCATTTTTGGACTTTCAGATATCGTCATTTTTCTGCAAAAATATTGCCAGTAGCCTCAACAAACGTTATATCATGAAGATGAAGCCAGCGTTAAAGCGACCAACGCAACAATACATCGCAAGGGATATCACGGCAATCGCATCGAAAAGATTATTCCAATTTCGGTCCACAAATTTCAATCACAAATTCCCGACCTCGGATCAGAGATGTTTAATGGTACCCAATGCGTAGTGATATCCGATACGATATCAACGCATTCATAGTAAGTCACCATATTGACGTGAACCTGTTTGTGTTTGTGTGTGTTTTTTTTTTTGCAGTAGTAGGGGATGTCCCATTACATGGAAGTTCAGGTCGGAAAATTGTGATCGAAATTTATGGACCATATTTTTTAAGCATTCAGACTTTCTTATTAAATGAAAAAGTTATTCATTTGGTCTGCTTAAATTTCGATCACAATATTCCGACTACTTTGAAAAACCACCAAGAATTGTGTTTAGTTTACAATTTATTCTATATACAATATATACAAAACAATAATATTTCAAAATCCTTTTCTTAAGTCATATCAAATATCAAAATATCAAAATTCAAAATATCCATATCTGATCAAAATTTACGTTTATCAAAAATAAAATTAATATATACATCAAAATGAAAAATCAGTTTACAAAATATAAACAAATTTGCATATGAATATTTACAAAATCAACAAGCATTTCATTCAAATAATAATAATAATAATAAAAAATATTTACCAAGCAAAAGTATCCTATTCTGTTATTAAAGAAAATAAATTTACTAAACAAAATTCATGAAGATAAAAATATTTGATATTATTGATGAAAGCTATTTTACAAAAATACATAAATCCGGGAAGCAGTCGAATCGTGACAGCGACAGCATCTGGAAAGACAAACAAAGCTCAATAATTTTTTTTACTATCTTGTCAATTTCAAACGAAAGACAAATGTTTGGTTACTGTTTCTGGACCTCAATAAAAAGCATGATCAGATTACGTAAATCTGAAATTACGAAAATTACGAGAAAAAGAAGTTTTTAATCTACTTACTCAGTAATCGGCGCTGTCGCTGTCACCAGAGAGTGTTGGCTCCAGGGACTGCAGGAAGGAGGAGGCCTGAGCGTCTTCAAACTCATTGGAAGATTTCTGCAACGTTGAAAAATAATTCATAATAATAAAAATTCATTACATGAAAATAATTGGATAAGGTAACTTGTCATTTGCCAGGGTATAGTGTCCATATTTTGTTACATGTTTTATCACTTACCTTGTAGGCCTCGTTGTTGCGCTTGAAGACGCGCATACGCTCCTCCTACTGCGACGACTTGTCATAATAGCGGTCTGCAGTCCCCGGATTGTGCGCCATGTGCTTGGCCAACACTCTCTGCTGATGGCGGTTTCCCCACTGCCCTGCAGGTAGGGCGTAAGAATTGTACCTGCTGCCCCCATTGCATGATCGTAAGAGGCGACTAAACTTGGGATCTTATCTTTTCTCTTCTTTCTTAACAACTTTCTTCTTCCTAATGTCTCCCTTGACACTGCCTCACTTTTGGCCTTTAGTTGAGCGTTCGCCCCTGTGAGGAAGGCTTTGGGTTCTGTCCCCTGGCCGAGACATACCAGAGTCTTTAAAAATGGTAGTTGCTGCTCCTGCTTAGCGCTCAGTATACACGGAGTGGGACGACTGGTTCGCCCGTTGTCAGTATAATGTGACCGGGTGGGGTGTGCTGCTGGGTGTCTTCGGCAGTATGCTTCAGTGAGGTAGCACTATAAATCGGCAAAAGTTCCGGCCTATCACAAGGAGACTTAACACGAACATACCGCAGCCTCCCAAAACACACATACGCACTGAACACACGCATGCATGTCGCACGCACGGGAGGCCGTCCTTAAATGACCTTAGCTGTTAATAGGACGTTAAACAAATTAAACCAAACCAAACCAAACCACCGCCATCTTCCGGCACAAGGTGGCGGTTAGGGGTGGGAGCTCCTCCCCGATATTTCTGCCATGGAGCTCCCACTCCCTCTTCACGGCCTTGGCCATCGTCTGTAGACAAAATGAGAATATCAGAATACAACACACACACACATATATATATATTGCTTCGCTGTCCATTTTGGGTCATCTCATTGCATCAACGATCAGGTCGATAAATCATGGACCTTTTCTCAGCATTCATTTGGCATTGTGTTTTTGATGAGGCCAAAGTCAATATAAACAATCGCAAAGATAATTTCCCCACTACTGATAGCCTCTATGTCAAATTTTGGTCCCTTTCCGACCTCGCACTTTTAATTTTTACAAGGTAGTTGTGGTAATTTCAGACAGGATTTATATTATGCACGTGAATTATAAGCAGATATGAAGAAGTAGAGATCGAAAAATTCTTACCGCTGAGGAGAGCTCCTTCCCCTGCCGCGTGGTGAAGACCAGCTTCTTCGGTGGTTGGCCGGAGCTCTCCTTCGCGACGAATGTTCGGAGGTCCTCCAGGAGGGACGGGCTGACCAGCAATGGGCATTCTTTCCCTGACCGAGCTTCTTTGTGGTCGTATATCTGATGAAAAGAAAACCAATGAATTATTACAGTGTTATAATTTCCAAATAAAAAATGGTGAAACATAGACATAAAACTGGCTACCACTATATTTACCTTTAGACATGAGAGCTTATGAAATGTTACCGATATGCTTACCTTCAGCTCGATCAGGGAGTCACTTGCGGGCCGGGCCTTCAAGACTTCTTGTGTCTCTAGGTGTGCCAGGTCACCGGCCCGCTTCCCATTGCTGATGAACAGCTGTACCAGCAGCCCGCCCCTCACCTCACAGGCAAGAGCTCCGGAGAGTTTCTCCGACCAGCGGAGTAAAGCTGAAACTCTCCTCGGCCGGTCACCTGTGAGGTAGGCTCCGAACATCTGGGGCGTGAGTTTGAGACCAGCTCTATCATCACGCCCCCTGGAAAGCAAATTGTTACGGGTTAGCTTATGAAATGATTAATTGTCTGACGTGAATAAACAAACGCGGGACGTGGACTTATCTGACAGTAACCTCTGCAATGAACTCATGCAATGCATTAGCAACTTCATTTTCACTGAAGTTTGGAGATTAACATTTTTTTTCTAATTCATGATGTCTAAAATAGTTCATATAATGCCTTATTTCATTTCAGTGCCGAAAACACTGTTACTTGTATGTCCGCTTTTCAATGTTACTTAATGAAGTTAATGGTATAGGCAAAAACTTGGCTGCATTTCTTACCGTTCGACTGCTTCTATATGTATATCCTGTATTAGGGACCTGCCCATGTTCCTTAGGGAGTTCCTCAGCGTCTGGAGATCTCCTGCCTCTGGACCTTCAGCTTCCTCTGCCATAGGAAAGATCCAGACAGGAACTCTAGGAAAATCCCTAAGGAAGCTATATATATCTTAACCGTCTCCGGTTTGAGCCTGTTTAAATGAACAAGATCATGTTTCAGAAAGCATTTAAATATTATCTTAGATATAAACAATCTTTGTGCTAAATATATTCGTGTCAGTCAGGAAATCTATGTATAAATAAGATTTCCATTGATTATTTTTTCAAATCAACCATACCGAGGAAAAAGCACAGGCTTTTTGATTGTATCGGAAGCAAAGGGTTTCATCTAAGATATGTGTGTCAACTTACTTCTCCAGGAGCTGGTCGATCAGGCCAGCCTCCTTCCCGGCGTCGGCCAGAGCCAGCAGGGTGTTCCTCTCCATGCCCTGCGGGAGGAGCGTCCGGATGGCAGTCTCATGGCAGGCAGCAGTGGTTGCGGACTGCTTGCGTCCGGACGCTCTGTCTTTTCCTGTATTCCTGTAAAGATATGAGTAATGCAATAATGAACATATCTACATTGTTCAACTGGTCTCGCATCGGTATGTATATGACTGTTGTTCGATAACTGCCGATAATCCGCTGAAATGAAACAATTAAATCCACATAACATTGGAACACTTACAAGTACTCCCGCAGGGCCAGGTCCAGGTTGCTGCTGGCTCCGGCAGAGGCCTTCTGTCCTTCGACCAGGGACGCCCGCATCGCCTGGTCGAAGGCGTCTGTCCCTTGTCGAAGTCGGTGTTGCCTGGTGAGGTGGAGGTCCATCCTCGTGGTCGAGGCCATGCAGTCTCCAACCGGGCAGTGACACACTTCTCTGTTGCTGGCCACTGTTGCCCGGCGGAGACTGATTTCGTTCCTGGACTCGACCAGAGACATCTTATGTTTCTGCAGCGGAATAAAAGATGCATAAGACATATATCAAAGTTCAGGTCGGAAAATTGTGATCGAAATTGATGGACCATTTTTGGACTTTCAGATATCGTCATTTTTCTGCAAAAATATTGCCAGTAGCCTCAACAAACGTTATATCATGAAGATGAAGCCAGCGTTAAAACGACCAACGCAACAATACATCGCAAGGGATATCACGGCAATCGCATCGAAAAGATTATTCCAATTTCGGTCCACAAATTTCAATCACAAATTCCCGACCTCGGACCAGAGATGTTTAATGGTACCCAATGCGTAGTGATATCCGATACGATATCAACGCATTCATAGTAAGTCACCATATTGACGTGAACCTGTTTGTGTTTGTGTGTGTTTTTTTTTGCAGTAGTGGGGATGTCCCATTACATGGAAGTTCAGGTCGGAAAATTGTGATCGAAATTTATGGACCATATTTTTTAAGCATTCAGACTTTCTTATTAAATGAAAAAGTTATTCATTTGGTCTGCTTAAATTTCGATCACAATATTCCGACTACTTTGAAAAACCACCAAGAATTGTGTTTAGTTTACAATTTATTCTATATACAATATATACAAAACAATAATATTTCAAAATCCTTTTCTTAAGTCATATCAAATATCAAAATATCAAAATTCAAAATATCCATATCTGATCAAAATTTACGTTTATCAAAAATAAAATTAATATATACATCAAATGAAAAATCAGTTTACAAAATATAAACAAATTTGCATATGAATATTTACAAAATCAACAAGCATTTCATTCAAATAATAATAATAATAATAATAAAAATATTTACCAAGCAAAAGTATCCTATTCTGTTATTAAAGAAAAATAAATTTACTAAACAAAATTCATGAAGATAAAAATTATTGATATTATTTATGAAAGCTATTTTACAAAAATACATTAATCCGGGAAGCAGTCGAATCGTGACAGCGACAGCATCTGGAAAGACAAACAAAGCTCAATAATTTTTTTTACTATCTTGTCAATTTCAAACGAAAGACAAATGTTTGGTTACTGTTTATGGACCTCAATAAAAAGCATGATCAGATTACGTAAATCTGAAATTACGAAAATTACGAGAAAAAGAAGTTTTTAATCTACTTACTCAGTAATCGGCGCTGTCGCTGTCACCAGAGAGTGTTGGCTCCAGGGACTGCAGGAAGGAGGAGGCCTGAGCGTCTTCAAACTCATTTGAAGATTTCTGCAACGTTGAAAAATAATTCATAATAATACAAATTCATTACATGAAAATAATTGGATAAGGTAACTTGTCATTTGCCAGGGTATAGTGTCCATATTTTGTTACATGTTTTATCACTTACCTTGTAGGCCTCGTTGATGCGCTTGAAGACGCCCATACGCTCCTCCTACTGCGACGACTTGTCATAATAGCGGTCTGCAGTCCCCGGATTGTGCGCCATGTGCTTGGCCAACACTCTCTGCTGATGGCGGTTTCCCCACTGCCCTGCAGGTAGGGCGTAAGAATTGTACCTGCTGCCCCCATTGCATGATCGTAAGAGGCGACTAAACTTGGGATCTTATCTTTTCTCTTCTTTCTTAACAACTTTCTTCTTCCTAATGTCTCCCTTGACACTGCCTCACTTTTGGCCTTTAGTTGAGCGTTCGCCCCTGTGAGGAAGGCTTTGGGTTCTGTCCCCTGGCCGAGACATACCAGAGTCTTTAAAAATGGTAGTTGCTGCTCCTGCTTAGCGCTCAGTATACACGGAGTGGGACGACTGGTTCGCCCGTTGTCAGTATAATGTGACCGGGTGGGGTGTGCTGCTGGGTGTCTTCGGCAGTATGCTTCAGTGAGGTAGCACTATAAATCGGCAAAAGTTCCGGCCTATCACAAGGAGACTTAACACGAACATTCCGCAGCCTCCCAAAACACACATACGCACTGAACACACGCATGCATGTCGCACGCACGGGAGGCCGTCCTTAAATGACCTTAGCTGTTAATAGGACGTTAAACAAATTAAACCAAACCAAACCAAACCACCGCCATCTTCCGGCACAAGGTGGCAGTTAGGGGTGGGAGCTCCTCCCCGATATTTCTGCCATGGAGCTCCCACTCCCTCTTCACGGCCTTGGCCATCGTCTGTAGACAAAAGGAGAATATCAGAATACAACACACACACACACACACACACACACACACACATATATATATATTGCTTCACTGTCCATTTTGGGTCATCTCATTGCATCAACGATCAGGTCGATAAATCATGGACCTTTTCTCAGCATTCATTTGGCATTGTGTTTTTGATGAGACCAAAGTCAATATAAACAATCGCAAAGATAATTTCCCCACTACTGATATCATCTATGTCAAATTTTGGTCCCTTTCCGACCTCGCACTTTTAATTTTTACAAGGTAGTTGTGGTAATTTCAGACAGGATTTATATTATGCACGTGAATTATAAGCAGATATGAAGAAGTAGAGATCGAAAAATTCTTACCGCTGAGGAGAGCTCCTTCCCCTGCCGCGTGGTGAAGACCAGCTTCTTCGGTGGTTGGCCGGAGCTCTCCTTCGCGACGAATGTTCGGAGGTCCTCCAGGAGGGACGGGCTGACCAGCAATGGGCATTCCTTCCCTGACCGAGCTTCTTTGTGGTCGTATATCTGATGAAAAGAAAACCAATGAATTATTACAGTGTTATAATTTCCAAATAAAAAATGGTGAAACATAGACATAAAACTGGCTACCACTATATTTACTTTTAGACATGAGAGCTTATGAAATGTTACCGATATGCTTACCTTCAGCTCGATCAGGGAGTCACCTGCGGGCCGGGCCTTCAAGACTTCTTGTGTCTCTAGGTGTGCCAGGTCACCGGCCCGCTTCCCATTGCTGATGAACAGCTGTACCAGCAGCCCGCCCCTCACCTCACAGGCAAGAGCTCCGGAGAGTTTCTCCGACCAGCGGAGTAAAGCTGAAACTCTCCTCGGCCGGTCACCTGTGAGGTAGGCTCCGAACATCTGGGGCGTGAGTTTGAGACCAGCTCCATCATCACGCCCCCTGGAAAGCAAATTGTTACGGGTTAGCTTATGAAATGATTAATTGTCCGACGTGAATAAACAAACGCGGGACGTGGACTTATCTGACAGTAACCTCTGCAATGAACTCATGCAATGCATTAGCAACTTCATTTTCACTGAAGTTTGGAGATTAACATTTTTTTTCTAATTCGTGATGTCTAAAATAGTTCATATAATGCCTTATTTCATTTCAGTGCCGAAAACACTGTTACTTGTATGTCCGCTTTTCAATGTTACTTAATGAAGTTAATGGTATAGGCAAAAACTTGGCTGCATTTCTTACCGTTCGACTGCTTCACTGTGGATGTCTTGTATGAGGGACCTGCCCATGTTCCTTAGGGAGTTCCTCAGCGTCTGGAGATCTCCTGCCTCTGGACCTTCAGCTTCCTCTGCCATAGGAAAGATCCAGACAGGAACTCTAGGAAACTCCCTAAGGAAGCTATATATATCTTAACCGTCTCCGGTTTGAGCCTGTTTAAATGAACAAGATCATGTTTCAGAAAGCATTTAAATATTATCTTAGATATAAACAATCTTTGTGCTAAGTATATTCGTGTCAGTCAGGAAATCTATGTATAAATAAGATTTCCATTGATTATTTTTTCAAATCAACCATACCGAGGAAAAAGCACAGGCTTTTTGATTGTATCGGAAGCAAAGGGTTTCATCTAAGATATGTGTGTCAACTTACTTCTCCAGGAGCTGGTCGATCAGGCCAGCCTCCTTCCCGGCGTCGGCCAGAGCCAGCAGGGTGTTCCTCTCCATGCCCTGCGGGAGGAGCGTCCGGATGGCAGTCTCATGGCAGGCAGCAGTGGTTGCGGACTGCTTGCGTCCGGACGCTCTGTCTTTTCCTGTATTCCTGTAAAGATATGAGTAATGCAATAATGAACATATCTACATTGTTCAACTGGTCTCGCATCGGTATGTATATGACTGTTGTTCGATAACTGCCGATAATCCGCTGAAATGAAACAATTAAATCCACATAACATTGGAACACTTACAAGTACTCCCGCAGGGCCAGGTCCAGGTTGCTGCTGGCTCCGGCAGAGGCCTTCTGTCCTTCGACCAGGGACGCCCGCATCGCCTGGTCGAAGGCGTCTGTCCCTCGTCGAAGTCGGTGTTGCCTGGTGAGGTGGAGGTCCATCCTCGTGGTCGAGGCCATGCAGTCTCCAACCGGGCAGTGACACACTTCTCTGTTGCTGGCCACTCTTGCCCGGCGGAGACTGATTTCGTTCCTGGACTCGACCAGAGACATCTTATGTTTCTGCAGCGGAATAAAAGATGCATAAGACACATATCAAAGTTCAGGTCGGAAAATTGTGATCGAAATTTATGGACCATTTTTGGACTTTCAGATATCGTCATTTTTCTGCAAAAATATTGCCAGTAGCCTCAACAAACGTTATATCATGAAGATGAAGCCAGCGTTAAAGCGACCAACGCAACAATACATCGCAAGGGATATCACGGCAATCGCATCGAAAAGATTATTCCAATTTCGGTCCACAAATTTCAATCACAAATTCCCGACCTCGGATCAGAGATGTTTAATGGTACCCAATGCGTAGTGATATCCGATACGATATCAACGCATTCATAGTAAGTCACCATATTGACGTGAACCTGTTTGTGTTTGTGTGTGTTTTTTTTTTGCAGTAGTAGGGATGTCCCATTACATGGAAGTTCAGGTCGGAAAATTGTGATCGAAATTTATGGACCATATTTTTTAAGCATTCAGACTTTCTTATTAAATGAAAAAGTTATTCATTTGGTCTGCTTAAATTTCGATCACAATATTCCGACTACTTTGAAAAACCACCAAGAATTGTGTTTAGTTTACAATTTATTCTATATACAATATATACAAAACAAGGGCCCAATGGGCCCAAATCGCTCACCTGTAATGCAGTGATCTTTTCATATATGGATCCTGCAGTTATTTGAAAGCATGCTACAGGACCAATATAATGTCTCTCTGCACTTTGGCTTTTCACTAAAAGTCATTTAAAGATTTAAGCATACTTGATCGACGTGACCTTGAATGTGAGTCAAGGTCATTCATTTGAACAAACTTTGTAGCCCTTTACCGCAGCATGCTACAGTCCCAATATCAACTCCCTGGGACTCTTGGTTATTGAGAAGAAGTCGTTTAAAGATTTTAGCCTTTTTGACTCCTGTGACCTTGAATGAAAGTCAAGGTCATTCATTTGAACAAACTTGGTAGCCCTTTACCCCAGCATGCTACAGGCCAAATATTAGGTCTCTGGGACTGTTGGTTATCGAGAAGAAGTCGTTTAAAGATTTTAGCCTTTTTGATCCCTGTGACCTTGAATGAAAGTCAAGGTCATTCATTTGAACAAACTTGGTAGCCCTTCACCCGAGCATGCTACAGACCCAATACCAACTCCCTGGGACTCTTGGTTATTGAGAAGAAGTCGTTTAAAGATTTTAGCCTTTTTGACTCCTGTGACCTTGAATGAAGGTCAAGGTCATTCATTTGAACAAACTTGGTAGCCCTTCACCCCAGCATGCTACAGACCCAATATCAAGTCCCTGGGACTCTTGGTTATTGAGAAGAAGTCGTTTAAAGATTTTAGCCTTTTTGACTCCTGTGACCTTGAATGAAGGTCAAGGTCATTCATTTAAACAAACTTGGTAGCCCTTCACCCCAGCATGCTACAGACCCAATATCAAGTCCCTGGGACTCTTGGTTATTGAGAAGAAGTCGTTTAAAGATTTTAGCCTTTTTGACTCCTGTGACCTTGAATGAAAGTCAAGGTCATTCATTTGAACAAACTTGGTAGCCCTTCACCCCAGCATGCTACAGACCCAATATCAAGTCCCTGGGTCTTTTGGCTATTTAGAAGAAGTCGTCTAAATTTTTTTTAGCATATTTGACTCCTGTGACCTTGAATGAAAGTCAAGGTCATTCATTTGAACAAACTTGGTAGCCCTTTACCCCAGCATGCTACAGACCCAATATCAACTCCCTGAGACTCTTGGTTATTGAGAAGAAGTTGTTTAAAGATTTTAGCCTTTTTGACCCCTGTGACCTTGAATGAAGGTCAACGTTATTCATTTGAACAAACTTGGTAGCCCTTCACCCCAGCATGCTACAGGCCCAATATTAGGTCTCTAGGCCTTTTGGTTATTGAGAAGAAGTTGCTTGAATGGAAAGTTGACGCCGGACGGCCGGACGGACGACGGACGGACGACGGACGCCGCGCCACGGCATAAGCTCACTTGCCCTTCGGGCAGGTGAGCTAACAATAATATTTCAAAATCCTTTTCTTAAGTCATATCAAATATCAAAATATCAAAATTCAAAATATCCATATCTGATCAAAATTTACGTTTATCAAAAATAAAATTAATATATACATCAAAATGAAAAATCAGTTTACAAAATATAAACAAATTTGCATATGAATATTTACAAAATCAACAAGCATTTCATTCAAATAATAATAATAATAATAAAAAAATATTTACCAAGCAAAAGTATCCTATTCTGTTATTAAAGAAAAATAAATTTACTAAACAAAATTCATGAAGATAAAAATTATTGATATTATTGATGAAAGCTATTTTACAAAAATACATAAATCCGGGAAGCAGTCGAATCGTGACAGCGACAGCATCTGGAAAGACAAACAAAGCTCAATAATTTTTTTTACTATCTTGTCAATTTCAAACGAAAGACAAATGTTTGGTTACTGTTTATGGACCTCAATAAAAAGCATGATCAGATTACGTAAATCTGAAATTACGAAAATTACGAGAAAAAGAAGTTTTTAATCTACTTACTCAGTAATCGGCGCTGTCGCTGTCACCAGAGAGTGTTGGCTCCAGGGACTGCAGGAAGGAGGAGGCCTGAGCGTCTTCAAACTCATTGGAAGATTTCTGCAACGTTGAAAAATAATTCATAATAATAAAAATTCATTACATGAAAATAATTGGATAAGGTAACTTGTCATTTGCCAGGGTATAGTGTCCATATTTTGTTACATGTTTTATCACTTACCTTGTAGGCCTCGTTGTTGCGCTTGAAGACGCCCATACGCTCCTCCTACTGCGACGACTTGTCATAATAGCGGTCTGCAGTCCCCGGATTGTGCGCCATGTGCTTGGCCAACACTCTCTGCTGATGGCGGTTTCCCCACTGCCCTGCAGGTAGGGCGTAAGAATTGTACCTGCTGCCCCCATTGCATGATCGTAAGAGGCGACTAAACTTGGGATCTTATCTTTTCTCTTCTTTCTAAACAACTTTCTTCTTCCTAATGTCTCCCTTGACAATGCCTCACTTTTGGCCTTTAGTTGAGCGTTCGCCCCTGTGAGGAAGGCTTTGGGTTCTGTCCCCCTGGCCGTGACATACCAGAGTCTTTAAAAATGTTAGTTGCTGCTTCTGCTTAGCGCTCAGCAAATAAGGAGTGGGACGACTGGTTCGCCCGTTGTCAGTATAATGTGACCGGGTGGGGTGTGCTGCTGGGTGTCTTCGGCAGTATGCTTCAGTGAGGTAGCACTATAAATCGGCAAAAGTTCCGGCCTATCACAAGGAGACTTAACACGAACATTCCGCAGCCTCCCAAAACACACATACGCACTGAACACACGCATGCATGTCGCACGCACGGGAGGCCGTCCTTAAATGACCTTAGCTGTTAATAGGACGTTAAACAAATTAAACCAAACCAAACCAAACCACCGCCATCTTCCGGCACAAGGTGGCAGTTAGGGGTGGGAGCTCCTCCCCGATATTTCTGCCATGGAGCTCCCACTCCCTCTTCACGGCCTTGGCCATCGTCTGTAGACAAAAGGAGAATATCAGAATACAACACACACACACACACACACACACACACACACATATATATATATTGCTTCACTGTCCATTTTGGGTCATCTCATTGCATCAACGATCAGGTCGATAAATCATGGACCTTTTCTCAGCATTCATTTGGCATTGTGTTTTTGATGAGACCAAAGTCAATATAAACAATCGCAAAGATAATTTCCCCACTACTGATATCATCTATGTCAAATTTTGGTCCCTTTCCGACCTCGCACTTTTAATTTTTACAAGGTAGTTGTGGTAATTTCAGACAGGATTTATATTATGCACGTGAATTATAAGCAGATATGAAGAAGTAGAGATCGAAAAATTCTTACCGCTGAGGAGAGCTCCTTCCCCTGCCGCGTGGTGAAGACCAGCTTCTTCGGTGGTTGGCCGGAGCTCTCCTTCGCGACGAATGTTCGGAGGTCCTCCAGGAGGGACGGGCTGACCAGCAATGGGCATTCCTTCCCTGACCGAGCTTCTTTGTGGTCGTATATCTGATGAAAAGAAAACCAATGAATTATTACAGTGTTATAATTTCCAAATAAAAAATGGTGAAACATAGACATAAAACTGGCTACCACTATATTTACTTTTAGACATGAGAGCTTATGAAATGTTACCGATATGCTTACCTTCAGCTCGATCAGGGAGTCACCTGCGGGCCGGGCCTTCAAGACTTCTTGTGTCTCTAGGTGTGCCAGGTCACCGGCCCGCTTCCCATTGCTGATGAACAGCTGTACCAGCAGCCCGCCCCTCACCTCACAGGCAAGAGCTCCGGAGAGTTTCTCCGACCAGCGGAGTAAAGCTGAAACTCTCCTCGGCCGGTCACCTGTGAGGTAGGCTCCGAACATCTGGGGCGTGAGTTTGAGACCAGCTCCATCATCACGCCCCCTGGAAAGCAAATTGTTACGGGTTAGCTTATGAAATGATTAATTGTCCGACGTGAATAAACAAACGCGGGACGTGGACTTATCTGACAGTAACCTCTGCAATGAACTCATGCAATGCATTAGCAACTTCATTTTCACTGAAGTTTGGAGATTAACATTTTTTTTCTAATTCGTGATGTCTAAAATAGTTCATATAATGCCTTATTTCATTTCAGTGCCGAAAACACTGTTACTTGTATGTCCGCTTTTCAATGTTACTTAATGAAGTTAATGGTATAGGCAAAAACTTGGCTGCATTTCTTACCGTTCGACTGCTTCACTGTGGATGTCTTGTATGAGGGACCTGCCCATGTTCCTTAGGGAGTTCCTCAGCGTCTGGAGATCTCCTGCCTCTGGACCTTCAGCTTCCTCTGCCATAGGAAAGATCCAGACAGGAACTCTAGGAAACTCCCTAAGGAAGCTATATATATCTTAACCGTCTCCGGTTTGAGCCTGTTTAAATGAACAAGATCATGTTTCAGAAAGCATTTAAATATTATCTTAGATATAAACAATCTTTGTGCTAAGTATATTCGTGTCAGTCAGGAAATCTATGTATAAATAAGATTTCCATTGATTATTTTTTCAAATCAACCATACCGAGGAAAAAGCACAGGCTTTTTGATTGTATCGGAAGCAAAGGGTTTCATCTAAGATATGTGTGTCAACTTACTTCTCCAGGAGCTGGTCGATCAGGCCAGCCTCCTTCCCGGCGTCGGCCAGAGCCAGCAGGGTGTTCCTCTCCATGCCCTGCGGGAGGAGCGTCCGGATGGCAGTCTCATGGCAGGCAGCAGTGGTTGCGGACTGCTTGCGTCCGGACGCTCTGTCTTTTCCTGTATTCCTGTAAAGATATGAGTAATGCAATAATGAACATATCTACATTGTTCAACTGGTCTCGCATCGGTATGTATATGACTGTTGTTCGATAACTGCCGATAATCCGCTGAAATGAAACAATTAAATCCACATAACATTGGAACACTTACAAGTACTCCCGCAGGGCCAGGTCCAGGTTGCTGCTGGCTCCGGCAGAGGCCTTCTGTCCTTCGACCAGGGACGCCCGCATCGCCTGGTCGAAGGCGTCTGTCCCTCGTCGAAGTCGGTGTTGCCTGGTGAGGTGGAGGTCCATCCTCGTGGTCGAGGCCATGCAGTCTCCAACCGGGCAGTGACACACTTCTCTGTTGCTGGCCACTCTTGCCCGGCGGAGACTGATTTCGTTCCTGGACTCGACCAGAGACATCTTATGTTTCTGCAGCGGAATAAAAGATGCATAAGACACATATCAAAGTTCAGGTCGGAAAATTGTGATCGAAATTTATGGACCATTTTTGGACTTTCAGATATCGTCATTTTTCTGCAAAAATATTGCCAGTAGCCTCAACAAACGTTATATCATGAAGATGAAGCCAGCGTTAAAGCGACCAACGCAACAATACATCGCAAGGGATATCACGGCAATCGCATCGAAAAGATTATTCCAATTTCGGTCCACAAATTTCAATCACAAATTCCCGACCTCGGATCAGAGATGTTTAATGGTACCCAATGCGTAGTGATATCCGATACGATATCAACGCATTCATAGTAAGTCACCATATTGACGTGAACCTGTTTGTGTTTGTGTGTGTTTTTTTTTTGCAGTAGTAGGGATGTCCCATTACATGGAAGTTCAGGTCGGAAAATTGTGATCGAAATTTATGGACCATATTTTTTAAGCATTCAGACTTTCTTATTAAATGAAAAAGTTATTCATTTGGTCTGCTTAAATTTCGATCACAATATTCCGACTACTTTGAAAAACCACCAAGAATTGTGTTTAGTTTACAATTTATTCTATATACAATATATACAAAACAAGGGCCCAATGGGCCCAAATCGCTCACCTGTAATGCAGTGATCTTTTCATATATGGATCCTGCAGTTATTTGAAAGCATGCTACAGGACCAATATAATGTCTCTCTGCACTTTGGCTTTTCACTAAAAGTCATTTAAAGATTTAAGCATACTTGATCGACGTGACCTTGAATGTGAGTCAAGGTCATTCATTTGAACAAACTTTGTAGCCCTTTACCGCAGCATGCTACAGTCCCAATATCAACTCCCTGGGACTCTTGGTTATTGAGAAGAAGTCGTTTAAAGATTTTAGCCTTTTTGACTCCTGTGACCTTGAATGAAAGTCAAGGTCATTCATTTGAACAAACTTGGTAGCCCTTTACCCCAGCATGCTACAGGCCAAATATTAGGTCTCTGGGACTGTTGGTTATCGAGAAGAAGTCGTTTAAAGATTTTAGCCTTTTTGATCCCTGTGACCTTGAATGAAAGTCAAGGTCATTCATTTGAACAAACTTGGTAGCCCTTCACCCGAGCATGCTACAGACCCAATACCAACTCCCTGGGACTCTTGGTTATTGAGAAGAAGTCGTTTAAAGATTTTAGCCTTTTTGACTCCTGTGACCTTGAATGAAGGTCAAGGTCATTCATTTGAACAAACTTGGTAGCCCTTCACCCCAGCATGCTACAGACCCAATATCAAGTCCCTGGGACTCTTGGTTATTGAGAAGAAGTCGTTTAAAGATTTTAGCCTTTTTGACTCCTGTGACCTTGAATGAAGGTCAAGGTCATTCATTTAAACAAACTTGGTAGCCCTTCACCCCAGCATGCTACAGACCCAATATCAAGTCCCTGGGACTCTTGGTTATTGAGAAGAAGTCGTTTAAAGATTTTAGCCTTTTTGACTCCTGTGACCTTGAATGAAAGTCAAGGTCATTCATTTGAACAAACTTGGTAGCCCTTCACCCCAGCATGCTACAGACCCAATATCAAGTCCCTGGGTCTTTTGGCTATTTAGAAGAAGTCGTCTAAATTTTTTTTAGCATATTTGACTCCTGTGACCTTGAATGAAAGTCAAGGTCATTCATTTGAACAAACTTGGTAGCCCTTTACCCCAGCATGCTACAGACCCAATATCAACTCCCTGAGACTCTTGGTTATTGAGAAGAAGTTGTTTAAAGATTTTAGCCTTTTTGACCCCTGTGACCTTGAATGAAGGTCAACGTTATTCATTTGAACAAACTTGGTAGCCCTTCACCCCAGCATGCTACAGGCCCAATATTAGGTCTCTAGGCCTTTTGGTTATTGAGAAGAAGTTGCTTGAATGGAAAGTTGACGCCGGACGGCCGGACGGACGACGGACGGACGACGGACGCCGCGCCACGGCATAAGCTCACTTGCCCTTCGGGCAGGTGAGCTAACAATAATATTTCAAAATCCTTTTCTTAAGTCATATCAAATATCAAAATATCAAAATTCAAAATATCCATATCTGATCAAAATTTACGTTTATCAAAAATAAAATTAATATATACATCAAAATGAAAAATCAGTTTACAAAATATAAACAAATTTGCATATGAATATTTACAAAATCAACAAGCATTTCATTCAAATAATAATAATAATAATAAAAAAATATTTACCAAGCAAAAGTATCCTATTCTGTTATTAAAGAAAAATAAATTTACTAAACAAAATTCATGAAGATAAAAATTATTGATATTATTGATGAAAGCTATTTTACAAAAATACATAAATCCGGGAAGCAGTCGAATCGTGACAGCGACAGCATCTGGAAAGACAAACAAAGCTCAATAATTTTTTTTACTATCTTGTCAATTTCAAACGAAAGACAAATGTTTGGTTACTGTTTATGGACCTCAATAAAAAGCATGATCAGATTACGTAAATCTGAAATTACGAAAATTACGAGAAAAAGAAGTTTTTAATCTACTTACTCAGTAATCGGCGCTGTCGCTGTCACCAGAGAGTGTTGGCTCCAGGGACTGCAGGAAGGAGGAGGCCTGAGCGTCTTCAAACTCATTGGAAGATTTCTGCAACGTTGAAAAATAATTCATAATAATAAAAATTCATTACATGAAAATAATTGGATAAGGTAACTTGTCATTTGCCAGGGTATAGTGTCCATATTTTGTTACATGTTTTATCACTTACCTTGTAGGCCTCGTTGTTGCGCTTGAAGACGCCCATACGCTCCTCCTACTGCGACGACTTGTCATAATAGCGGTCTGCAGTCCCCGGATTGTGCGCCATGTGCTTGGCCAACACTCTCTGCTGATGGCGGTTTCCCCACTGCCCTGCAGGTAGGGCGTAAGAATTGTACCTGCTGCCCCCATTGCATGATCGTAAGAGGCGACTAAACTTGGGATCTTATCTTTTCTCTTCTTTCTAAACAACTTTCTTCTTCCTAATGTCTCCCTTGACAATGCCTCACTTTTGGCCTTTAGTTGAGCGTTCGCCCCTGTGAGGAAGGCTTTGGGTTCTGTCCCCCTGGCCGTGACATACCAGAGTCTTTAAAAATGTTAGTTGCTGCTTCTGCTTAGCGCTCAGCAAATAAGGAGTGGGACGACTGGTTCGCCCGTTGTCAGTATAATGTGACCGGGTGGGGTGTGCTGCTGGGTGTCTTCGGCAGTATGCTTCAGTGAGGTAGCACTCTAAATCGCCAAAAGATCCGGCCTATCACAAGGAGACTTAACACGAACATACCGCAGTCTCCCAAAACACACATACGCACTTGCTACACGCATGACCTTAGCTGTTAATAGGACGTTAAACAAAATAAACCAAACCAAACCAAATTCCTCAGTTTTTCTTCTCGGCTTCCTTTTTCTCTCCCGCTCTCCTTTTCCTTCAGCTTTCCTCTACTTCTTCTCTTCTGCCTATATATATACAAATGCATATGTGCTTATATGCTTAAGGCATATCAATAAAACTATTCAAATTCACCGTCGTTAGAGCTTGATATGCTAAGGCGTCTTATAACTCGTCTAATTAAGTGCAAGCTTGGTGAAACACTGGGCTCAATGAACGTGCCTTTATATGTCTCAGGTCGAAAATATATATCCAATATATTCATTAAGACCACAGTATTTTTTTTATTTTTGATCACTTTTTTTCAATATGGAATTCGTTCCTGCTCTCCTTTCAACCATCGTCTATTTCACCACTTACCTTTCTCTTCCTCTCCTTTTCCTCCTCCTCTTTCGCCTTCTTAAGTTTCTCCTCCTCTTTATCGACCTATATACAAACGCACATATATATTGATCATGACTAACCGCAGGATGCTTAAGCCATGCAGATAAAACTATGCAAATTAAATATATATCCGATTCATAAAAACCACAGTATATTTTAATTTTCATCACTTGTTAATGACATGGAATTCTTTCCTGCTTTCCTTTCAAATATCGTCTATTTCACTACTTACCTTTCTTCTCCTATTTTCCTCCTCCTCTTCCTCCGCTATCTCTTTCAGCATGTCATTCAACAACTGAAATTATAAGAAAACGAATACATATGGGTCTTCGATTTCCATTGTTCCTTTGTTCTTAGCATCACTGACAAGTCCTAAAAGGAAAGGGCTGAATGGTGCTATATCATTTTCCAAAAAATAGCACAATTACTTTAAGCATGAAATTTGGTAAAAAGTGCTTACATCTTTAAAAATATCTTTTCTTCTCATTCTCTCTTCCTTTTTCCTCTCCTGTTTTGCTACACGTCTCTCCTTTTGTTTCTTTTCCTGTTCCTCTCTAATCTTGTCCTTCCTGATTACTTCCTGCGTTTGCCTTTCGTATTCTGCTTCCCTCTTTTCATCTCTACGCCTTCTCTGTTCAGCTTTCCTTTTATTTTGTGCTATCACTCTTTCGGTTTCCTCCTTTTTCCTCCTCAGCTCCACCTCCTCCTTCCTCTTCTTCCGTCCCTCCAGTTCTCTCATCTCTCTTTCCGCTTTCTGCAATAGGTAAATATTTGATAAACCTACATATGTTTATTGCTATTCCATGAAAACTACTGAATTGTGACAAGCTGAATTTGACCACTTACAGGCAATAAAGTTACGATAACCGAAATTTTAGGGAACTATTAGAAAATAAATTGGATCTGATTCCTAGAGGAACTTACCTCCCTCCTCCTCCTCTCCACTATTATGTAATGTCCTTCCTGCAAATCAATTGAAAAAGAAATGAGTTGACATTCTACAGTGATTTAATTTAGTTAAACTTTATCCTTTATATGGGACACACGGGCACTGTGCCATTATATGGGACAGAACGGTGCACCGTGCCTTTATATGGGACAGACCAGTGCACCGTGCCTTTATATGCGACACACAGGGGCACCGTGCCATTATATGGGACAGACCGGTGCACCGTGCCTTTATATGGGACAGACCGGTGCACCGTGCCTTTATATGGGACAGACCGGTGCACCGTGCCTTTATATGGGACAGACAGGTGCACCGTGCCTTTATATGGGACACACAGGGGCACCGTGCTTTTATAAGGGACAGACCGTTGCACCGTGCCTTTATATGGGACACACAGGTGCACCGTGCCATTATATGGACAGACCGGTGCACCGTGCCTTTATATGGGACAGACCGGTGCACCGTGCCTTTATATGGGACAGACAGGGGAACCGTGTCTTTATATGGGGCAGACAGGTGCACCGTGCCTTTAGATGGGACACACAGGGGCACCGTGTCTTTATATGGGACAGACAAGTGCACCGTGCCTTTATATGGGGCAGACAGGGGCACCGTGCCTTTATGTGGGACAGACAGGTGCACCGTGCCTTTATGTGGGACACACAGGTGCACCGTGCCATTATATGGACAGACCGGTGCACCGTGCCTTTATATGGGACAGACCGGTGCACCTTGCCTTGATATGGGACAGACAGGGGCACCGTGTCTTTATATGGGGCAGACAGGTGCACCGTGCCTTTAGATGGGACACACAGGGGCACCGTGTCTTTATATGGGACACACAGGGGCACCGTGCCTTTATATGGGACAGACAGGTGCACCGTGCCTTTATGTGGGACACACAGGGGCACCGTGCCTTTATGTGGGACAGACATGTGCACCATGCCATTATATGGGACACCAAGGTGCACCGTGCCTTTGTGGGACAGACATGTGCACTGTGCCATTATATGGGACACCAAGTTGCATCGTGTCTTTATATGGGACAGACACTTACGTTTCTTTCTACATAATCATTTTCAGTTATGGATGTTGAGGGGCGTTAACTCAACTGACGGTCAAATGTAAGGCAGCGTCAACATAGGAAGAACGTTAAAATCATCATATCCCAAATTTAGTCACCTCTTACGATCATGCAATGGGGCAGCAGGTACAATATATCAACAAATTGAACGTTTGGTCAAATCAACCAGATGATCAATACAAACCCTCTTTGCCTCATGTTATAGACTTTAGTATTTCTCGGTCAGAGGGCAAAATCAAAGCCTTCCTTGTAGAGGCAAACGCTCAACTATATGCCAAAAGTGAGGCATTGTCACGAGTTATTCAAAAAGAAAAGATGATATCCCAAATTTAGTCGCCTATATCCTCATTTCAGGGGAGATGGAGTGTCGCCTTGTCAATTTTTTTCTTCATTGTCTTTGCAGAGGTAAAGTTGATATCTGGAAAAGTTGTATATTTAACTTTCCGGACAGTAGAAGGAAGTAAGTACTCTTGAAAATCTACCTTGCATTATCGTATCTATAAAGTGACTTCAACAACAAAAATATTGCTGCTACATGGGAACAAATTTCACTCGGCCTGGTATACAAGTGCAATGTAATGATTCCGCCTTTCTTTGAGAAAACCCATGGGTGAAGCAATGATCATTTGACCTCTGACAGTCTGTGGATGACGAACTCGTGTGATAAACACGCACTTTTGATGACTTTCGAATGTCTTGGACCCTATCGCATACAAAATAGTTATAGACCCCCAGAGACTTCAGCTTAGCTAGTGTGTGTACACACACTATTCATCAATCAGATAACAATGTCCGGGTAGTATCTAGTAAAGCACTATCATCGTCTACTGACCAATCGTCATGTTCCAGCTCATATGTATAAACGTCATCAATCACTTCTGTATGTATCTGGCCTTGTAAACCCTAGTGTTCCCATATATACAACCTTCATTTACTGGCAGTGTTTGATCCATAAAAAAGGAATTCCCGACCTCCCTCAAATCAAAACTGTTTCCCAGGTGTGGTCCATAAAATTGGATTCGAATATTCAAATCAAAGCATTACGTGCCCAAAATGGTTGGAATGTCATAATACCAATAATAATTAAATAAGTGTTTATATAATAATCCGAATTTTTATGTTAATGACCGTAGCAACTAAACCACAACTGTTCTGAATACATAATGACAAAATTAGATGATCAGACCACACTGGGACATTGTACGATGTTTACTTGCCGAAATATACGCATTTTAATTCCAATCCAAACCGCCTCACAGCTTCGGGTCGCCATCTTTGCTAAAATCAAAACATCTGTGCGTTTGGAAGAGTCAGTACTGCAAAGCTTCTAAATGATCTTGTGATACAAATTTTAAGATTATAATAGAAACGAAGTATGGATTTTAAAATAATTTGATTTAAATTACTTATGCTTTAGGTTAGCAAATAGTAGCAATTGTTTACAATGAACTTTAACGTTGTACTCAATACTGATCACGATGCTTTTATTTAGACGTTTTCTATTTGTTTCGCTTCATTTCATTTAAAGAATTGTTTTAGATTTCCCAGTAATTTCGCGGGAAATGAATTTGATGACGTAGGAAGCCCACATGCTATAGAATCAGGCATCTATAGTCGATAAGTTGAGGTTTGGAGTGGATAACACTTCGGTCCATTAGCTGTATGACATTTCGTGGCGACGGTTATTAGAACGTGACCCAGAAAACACGACGATAATAAAAACAGAAGACCATTGAACATAACCGGATTATTTTCGCAATTTTGAGACACCATTGTGCTAAATTACAATGGAAAGTAACACTGTTTTAATTCATAGCTATCGTATCGTAATCTATCATTATATGTAGTTGGGCAAGACCTACTTTCGTTTTACAGTTTACGGATATGGTCATATAAATAAGTCATCTTCTCAACCATAGTCGAATTACTTCACGGAATAGTTCTAACAAGTATATTTGTACTTCTCATGTACAGGGTGCATCTTTGTTTAAAATTGACTGGTCTGCAGGTGTGATCTGGCTACTCTCAGCAGACCCTGACCCCAGGGTCACGTTACTATCGTATCCCTTTGTAAACACTTCATAATAAATGTATCCACCACTGATTCGTTTGAATTACTACAACTTTCTACCTTCTGGAAGAGACGTGTATATGATATACCATATTTACGTGGATGGATACTTCAGCATTTTAAATACTTTAATATATAAATACTTATAACCGGTAAGCTTGTTAAATAAGTATTTATATAATAATCCGAATTTTTATGTTAATCACCGTAGGGACTAAACAACAACTGTTCTGAAAACGTATTGAAAAAACTAGATGATCTGACCACACGGGAACATTATACGATGTTTACTTGCCGAAATATACGCAATTTAATTCTAATCCAAACCGCCACACAGCTTCAGGTCGCCATCTTTGTTCAGATCAAAGCATCTGTGCGTTTGAAAGAGTCAGTATTGCAAAGCTTCTAAACGATCTTGTGATGCAAATTTTAAGATTGTAATAGAAACGAAATATGAGTTTGAAAATAATTTGATTTCAAATTCTTATGCTTTAGGTTAGCGAATCATAGCATTTAATTACGATGAAACTTCGATGTTGCACTCAATACTGATCACAATGTTTTTATATAGACATTTTTTATTTCTTTCGCTTCATTTCATTTTAAGTGGCGATTTAGATTTCCCAATAAATGCGCGGGAAATGAATTTGATGACGTAACCGGAAGCCCACATGCTATTAGAACGTGACCCGGAAAACATGACGATAATAAAACAGAAGATCATTGAACAATGCCTGATTATTCTCGCATTTTTTGAGACACCAATATGCTAAAATACAAAGGAAGGTAACACTGATTTTGTTCATAGCTATCGTATCAAGTAAAACGAACGTTTATTGCGAAAATAGTATTTGCTTCACGTAGTTGGGCTAGACCTACTTTCGTTTTAACAGTTTTCAGATATATGAACCATAGTCGATCTAGTTACTTATCCGCGGGATTGGTCTATCAAGAATATTTGTACTTCTCATGTACAGTGCATCTTTGTTTAAATTCGTCTAGTCTGCAGGTCTGATCTGACTACCCTCAGCTGACCCTGACACAGGGCCACGTTACATGTACTATCGTATCCTTTTGTAAACACTGCATAATAATTTAAATGTCTGTATCCACGGCAGATTCGTCTGGATGACTACAATTTTCTACCTTCTGGCAGAGACGTGCATATGATATACATATCTCTGCTTCTGGGACGTTGTGTCTCAACCCCCTGTATTGACTTCATACTTATGTTTACCATATGACTCGAGCTCATAACCTGTCTTTCTTCTCTATGACTCACAACCTGTCACAGGTTTACTGGTCATGGGTTACAGAGTAAACGGCATACATGCCATACTTTCAGGAGACCAATATCAAAGATTGATGATTATTTTAAGGGGGTTTTATCTAAAATTAGGGACATTTTTACTCAATTTTAAAGCAAATTAAGCAATAAACTAATTTTGAAAGTGGGAAAGAATATTTATAGGTTTATTTTGGATATTAATCATACTGTTTATGCAAACAACAAAAACGGACATATATGTGCATGTATCAAATGTGTCACAGATTTAAATAAGTCATAGGTAAACAGACATGTAACAGGAGAAAGAGAAAATGTAGTAGTGAGACCGGGGTTCGAACCCAGGACCCTCAAAAATTCTAGATGAACACTCTACCACTGAGCTATCTGGTCGCCGATGATCAACCCAGTCCAGTTCCGCAACATTCCTCCCTCCTTTTATCAAATCTTCACCCCCAAAGACAACAGGTTCGGATATCCTGTTGCTTTAGCATCCTCCCAATGCTTTAAACAAGGATTTGCAGGCTCGCAAAATATGTAACAGGAGAAAGATAGTAGCCAGACCAGGGTTCAAACTCGAGACCCTGCAAACTCTAGACGTACAGTACTACACCCGACCACTGAACTATGTACCTGGTCATTGATCGATGATTTATTCATTTTCATGAAATAATCCAAAATTGGCTGAGAGGATGATAAAATTTATTTCCATCAATGCCTCCACATACGGATCGAACATGCAAACTCTGGATAACTACTCTTCTGCTCAACCAACACACATATACTCAATATCAAAATAAATGTTTGGTTATGTATTGTTTAACCCCCCCACACCTTTCAACAGCTGGTGTCCTTTATAATTATGGACGGCCTTCCCCGATAGTGACATACATGTGTGTGATGAATGTGTGCATTAATACATGTTTCAGGAGTCTGCGGTATGTTCGTGTTTGTCTCATATCCATGTGGTATTAATGTGAAAAACTTAATTTTTTTAAAAATTGTTCCAGCACTGACAACCTAAGTATGTCTTTCCCTTTAGGTTAAGAAGTTAGTTATCAATTATCTTTCATTTGATCATAACAGAGAATATTTCCCCAAATATTATGTATATGTACCTTGTATTACTGACCCGGATGTTTAAACAGGAATGGACTACACATTCTTATCAAGTATTTGCATAACAATAAAAACACTGAATTTTTTTGGAAAAAAAGCATTCAAGATTTTTTTAAGGGTCAGTCGGGTTAGTAGAGACAAAGTTTTTACTGTATTTGGCCTATTAGTCTAAGTCATGAAAATGTGAAATTAAAAAACAAAACTTTGGTTATTGAAGATCAGAGAAATGTCAACAACAAATTTAAAAAGAATAGCATGGTTTTTTTTCAGTCAGTTCTGAATGATGGCCTGTGTAAGCACGGTATGAAGATGTAAAATTAAGTTCATTTTACACAATTACCAGCTTTGATTGTCTAAATTAAGTTCATCTGTGTAAAGTTTTTTTTTTGGGGGTTTTTTTTGTGGGGATTTGTTTTGTTTTTGTTTGATAAATCTTTGCAACAACATTTTAAGTCCTGTAAATATATAAAAGAATATGATTCTTCATCTTGACAACTTGACTACAGTGAGAATTTAGCTTTCAAAATACATTGTGCTCCACACCATATTGTTTGTTGACATGTTTCTGTGACATTTTCACAATTAATTAATTTCTTCATTAGAATACTACTGTGTTATATATTTCTTGAATCCACTCGAACATAGAAATATTTCTTTCATTTCCCAAATCTGTAATTGAAATAATTGTATAATATACATGTATGTGTTTGCAGTAATAAGAAAATCATTTTTTTAAACATTCATATTAACATCTTTGCTGTATCAATCAAAAAATACTTGTTGACATATACTGCATTACTTTTGTTCTGATTTCAATACACAGAATGTCAGATTTTATTAATCAATAGATCTGGCAACCTCACCTTCTAACAGTTCAAAGACCTTTGGTGAGACTAATTGATGAGTATTCAGAGTTTCCTCTTGCCCTACCACCGGAAGTTAGACACTGACAAGCTCTCATACAGTTGTTGACTTTGGTTGAGGAACACATTCTCTAATGACATATGATCATAATGCTAAATTAAGGGTTGGATTTTCACTAACTTGAAGAGTTGTGTCCCTTTGTTTTCTTTCATATACATGTAAATCTTATTCTAGCAGATTGCCATTCTGATATTTGTTTCCAATTGTTCTACACATCATTATATACATCTGATGATATTTGAAAGTGGGCGAAAAATGGAATATGTTATTTTATTGAGTCACAAGAAATCTGGAAGTTACAAAAGAGGTGAAAGAAACTTTACAAATCCATTTTAGTTTTTATGTAGGTAAGATTTCAACATTTTATTGTTATGGTTTTTTACTTTCCATTGTTTGGGGCAGAGGACATATTCATATAAATCAGATATATAACTCCTATATAACAAAGATTACACTTGGTTATTTGTATACTTAAAAATAATTTCTTTTTATTGATAATATCTCTGTTGTTATAGTCTCTCACATGAGTCTTTACATTTCCTTCTATTAAATATCTTCAAAAGTTTCTTCTCATTTTTTTCCAGTACTAGTATCCTTTTGGTTAACAAATTGTCATATTTAGTGGATTTTGAGAATTGGTTGATTTGCAAAATTTGCTTTTTGTTTGGCAATAGATGTACATCAATATTTTCATGTCTCTATAACATATATATAGAAATGCTCTGCTTCTTCCTTTTTAACAATAATTTTAATAGAATCTTTGGTTTGGTTAAAACTCCTATAATGTTGTTGGGCATTTTAAAATGATGGATCTGTCAGATCAGCACATATTCAGCACAGTAGTCCAAAATAACATCCCTGTTCAATTGTTTTTCTTCTGTATAGCTAGCTTGATGATCTTTTTAAACTTGGTCTTGCATTCTGTAGTGATGGTCCCAAATCTTGAATGCTACAAGGTTTGTTTTGATAAATGACCTTTACCTTCATTAAAGACCACTGGAGCTAGACGTGCAAAAACCTTGAAAAACTTCAACTGAATAACCTTGAGGCCAAGATACTTGGTATTGGGCCTGTACTATGCTGGTGAAGTGATACAAAATTTGTTTAAAAACGAGCAACAGTGATGTACATTCAAGGTCACAGCAGCCAAACATGTTTAAATGTTTAAACCTTTTTTAGCCCACCATGTGATGATGGTGGGCTGTTCAAATTGCCCTGCGTCCGTGGTCCGTGGTCCGTCCGTCCGTCCGTCCGTCCGTCCGTCCCTCCGTCCGTCCGTCCGTCCGTCCGTCCGTAAACAATTCTTGTTATCGCTATTTCTCAGAAAGTACTGAAGGGATCTTTCTCAAATTTCATATGCAAGTTCCCCTTGGTGCCTAGTTATGCATATTGCGATTTGAGACCAATTGGAAATCAACATGGCCGACAGGCAGCCATCTTGGATTTTGACAATTGAAGTTTGTTATCGCTATTTCTGAGAAAGTACTGAAGGGATCTTTCTCAAATTTCATATGCAGGTTCCCCTTGGTGCCTAGTTATGCATATTGCGTTTTGAGACCAATCTGAAAACAACATGGCCGACAGGCAGCCATCTTGGATTTTGACAATTGAAGTTATCGCTATTTCTGAGAAAGAACTGAATGGATCTTTCTGAAATTTCATATGTAGATTTCCCTTGGTGCCTTGTTATGCATATTGCGTTTTGAGACCAATCTGAAAACAACATGGCCGACAGGCAGCCATCTTGGATTTTGACAATTGAAGTTTGTTATCGCTATTTCTGAAAAAGTACTGAAGGGATCTTTCTCAAATTTCATATGCAGGTTCCCCTTGGTGCCTAGTTATGCATATTGCGTTTTGAGACCAATCTGAAAACAACATGGCCGACAGGCAGCCATCTTGGATTTTGACAATTGAAGTTTGTTATCGCTATTTCTGAGAAAGTACTGAATGGATCTTTCTGAAATTTCATATGTAGGTTTCCCTTGGTGCCTAGTTATGCATATTGCGTTTTGAGACCAATCTGAAAACAACATGGCTGACAGGCAGCCATCTTGGATTTTGACAATTGAAGTTTGTTATCACTATTTCTGAGAAAGTACTGAATGGATCTTTCTGAAATTTCATATGTAGGTTTCCCTTGGTGCCTAGTTATGCATATTGCATTTTGAGACCAATCTGAAAATAACATGGCCGACAGGCAGCCATCTTGGATTTTGACAATTGAAGTTTGTTATCGCTATTTCTGAGAAAGTACTAAATGGATCTTTCTGAAATTTCATATGTAGGTTTCCCTTGGTGCCTTGTTATGCATATTGCGTTTTGAGACCAATCTGAAAACAACATGGCCGACAGGCAGCCATCTTGGATTTTGACAATTTAAGTTTGTTATCACTATTTCTGAGAAAGTACTTAATGGATCTTTCTGAAATTTCATATGTAGATTTCCCTTGGTGCTTAGTTATGCATATTGCGTTTTGAGACCAATCTGAAAACAACATGGCCGACAGGCAGCCATCTTGGATTTTGACAATTGAAGTTTGTTATCGCTATTTCTGAAAAAGTACTGAAGGGATCTTTCTCAAATTTCATATGCAGGTTCCCCTTGGTGCCTAGTTATGCATATTGCGTTTTGAGACCAATCTGAAAACAACATGGCCGACAGGCAGCCATCTTGGATTTTGACAATTGAAGTTTGTTATCGCTATTTCTGAGAAAGTACTAAATGGATCTTTCTGAAATTTCATATGTAGGTTTCCCTTGGTGCCTAGTTATGCATATTGCGTTTTGAGACCAATCTGAAAACAACATGGCTGACAGGCAGCCATCTTGGATTTTGACAATTGAAGTTTGTTATCACTATTTCTGAGAAAGTACTGAATGGATCTTTCTGAAATTTCATATGTAGGTTTCCCTTGGTGCCTAGTTATGCATATTGCATTTTGAGACCAATCTGAAAATAACATGGCCGACAGGCAGCCATCTTGGATTTTGACAATTGAAGTTTGTTATCGCTATTTCTGAGAAAGTACTAAATGGATCTTTCTGAAATTTCATATGTAGGTTTCCCTTGGTGCCTTGTTATGCATATTGCGTTTTGAGACCAATCTGAAAACAACATGGCCGACAGGCAGCCATCTTGGATTTTGACAATTGAAGTTTGTTATCACTATTTCTGAGAAAGTACTTAATGGATCTTTCTGAAACTTCATATGTAAGTTTCCCTTGGTGCCTAGTTATGCATATTGCATTTTGAGACCAATCTGAAAATAACATGACCGACAGGCAGCCATCTTGGATTTTGACAATTGAAGTTTGTTATCGCTATTTCTGATAAAATACTGAAGGGATCTTTCTCAAATTTCATTTTGAGGTTCCCCTTGGTGCCTCATTATGCTTATTGTATTTTGAGATCAATTGGAAAACAATATGGCCGACAGACCGCCATCTTGAATTTTGACAATTGAAGTTTGTTATCTCTATTTCTCAAAGTACTGAATGGATCTTTCTCAAATTTCATAAGTAGGTTCCCCTTGGTCCCTTGTATTGCATTTTTGGACCAGTCTGTCCTGAAAACAACCTGGCAAACAAACAGCCATTATCATTCAATCTCGGATTTCTTATATAGCTAGGATTCCCTTGTTTGAAAAGTACTGGATGGATGTCTCAATTTGCACAGATTAGTAAAATGAAGGGAAAAGTAGAGAAAAGATCAATCTGACATGGAACCTATGAAGATCATTCAATGGTGGGCGCCAAGATCCCTCTGGGATCTCTTGTTTTTATCAATATCAAAAAGAGGTCCAGAGAAGAAGATGACTAATGCAGGCCCATATGGCCTCTTGTTTGGTTGCTGCACAATGCCTTAAGTACTCTTTCAGACCCGGATGTCAAAGGTCAATGTCACTTTTTCTGTCAAATGAAAACCAGTTGGTTGGAATACTACATGTACATGTGTTTGAAAGACAAATGTTAAGGATAATGTAACTATAGATAGAACAATACTGCACATATCAATCTAAGACCACGCTTTCCCTAGATGAAAAACTATTAGAACCCAATGTTACTGGTCTTTTTTTATATATATATTCATTAGGTGGATGGATACGGCAATATTTTAAATACTTTAATATATAAATACTTATTACCGGTTAGCTTGTTAAATAATATAATAATAATATATATATATATATAATAATCCGAATTTTTATGTTAATGACCGTAGCGACTAAACAACAACTGTCCTGAATACATAATGACAAAATTAGATGATCTGACCATACGGGGACATTGTACGATGTTTACTTGCCGAAATATACGCAATTTAATTCCAATCCAAACCGCCCGACAGCTTCAGGTCGCCATCTTTGTTCAAATCAAAGCATCTGTGCGTTTGAAACAGTTAGTACTGCAAAGCTTCTAAATGATATTGTGATCATACATTTTAGCATTATCAAAGAAACGAAAAGTTAATTTTAAATCATTTTAATTTTGATTGGTTAAGATTTAGGTGAGCAAATTGAAATAATTATTTACAAAGGGAATTTAATTTTCTACTCAAAACTGATAACTTTTCTTTTATTTAGATAATCTTTATTTCTTTCATTTCATTTCATTTTAAAAGGAAAATTAGATTCCCAGATATATTCGCGGGAAAGAATTTGATTACGTAACCGGAAGCGCATGCTTTCAGAACGTGACCCGGAAGATATGTTCACCTGTAAACGACAGAAACTTGACGATAATAAAAATAGAAGATTATCGAATATGACTGGATTTTTTCCGTATTTGTTGAGACACCAATGTGCTAGAATACAACGAAAGGTAACACTTATTTAATTCATAGCTATCGTATCAAATAAAACGAACAGTCATTGCGAAATAGCAGTGTCCGCTTGCTGAGCTAGACCTACTTTCGTTTTACAGTTTACGCACACAGTCATTTAAATACTTCATCTTCACAACCATTGTCTATATAAATGCTTGTCCGCGACATTGTTCTGTGTAGGAATATTTGTAGTTCTGTACAGTACAGTGTAATTACTTTTTTTTAATTGACTGGTCTGGTAATTAACTACCCCGACCACAGGGCCACGTAACTACATTCACGTTTTGAACACTTGTCTATTTAGTGTTTACCATACGACTCATAATCTGGCTGCCGCAGGTTATGAGTTATTATAGGTTAAAGAGACATATCAAGTGTGTCTCAGGCTAATCATTATTGGTAGGGTAAACATTGAGATATATATCAAAATGCTTCAAGTGTTTACAAAACGAAAAGATTGTGACGAGGCCCTGTGCCCCGACTGACATTGCTTAAGGCACTAAGCACAGGGGTTGGTGTTGATAACACATAGCTCTATTGGGAAAAGTTATTTTGTATTACAAGATCAATTAAATTTATTTCAATGCCTCCACTGTCATTACGGATTGAAGTTGGGACCTCAGGAAAATTACTGTTACAGGCTAGGATAGAGAAGGAGAAAATGTAGCAGCCAGATTAGGGTTCGAACCCGAGACCCTCCGAACTTAAGACGGACACTCTACCACTGAGTCAAAATAAATGTCCGGTTATTAATACATGTTTTTGAGAGTCTGCAGTGTTCATGTTTGTCTCCTTTTGGTAGTGTGGAACTGTGGATCTGATGCCAACTTTAAGGTTAACTCACTAAAGCGAACCTAAATTTGCTGAAGACACCCAGCAAAAGAAAAGAAAAGACACATTACAGTTTATTATCGAACCTCTGTATCTAACCGTCTTTTCTAACCAAAGGTTGATTATTTTGTATTCAACCTTGGCAGATTTAGCCTTGCATTTAATTCCCCTCATCCGCCACATAATAGTGTAACTTTTTACTATAAAAAACTTTGAAACTTATGATTGTTTCAGCACTGGCCACCTAGTCTTTTCCTTTGTTGCCATTTACATTAAGAATATAGTCAATTTAATCTTTCCCAATTTATATAAATACAGAAAATTTTCCCCGAATAATTTCAGCAAAAAATCTGACATGTTGCACAAATCACCTCAGTACTGTGTGCTGTCATTACTATTTACACTTCCAGGGACTTGCCATATATAATACACAATTTCATTAGATACTCTTAAAAAAGACACACACTAATTGGAAAGCTTGTTTGTTTCTATGAACAGGTAAATGGAAAAGAGGGTACCCAGTTAATGGTGGGTAGGATTTTTTTTTTTTAAATCTCGCAAAAACAATTCAGCACAGGAAAATTTAAAATAGTGAAACAATTCAACACAGGAAAATCTGAAATAGCACAATGTAACAGTTCATTGAACTGTTTAAGCAACAGATATAACCAATGGATGGAAAACCTGGAGATATCTATATTTTAAGTGTAATCGATCTACTTATACATTGTAAATTTGTATTACTGACAGTTAAACAGGAATCAACTACACAAAGGTAACAAATATTTGCAATTTAGGAAAAAAAACTGATTTGGAGGAAATCTTTTTAAGGTTATGATGGGTTAGTAGAAACAAAGCTTTTATTAGGTCACCTGAGACGAAGTCTCAAGTGACCTATTCTAATCGCCTTTTGTCCGTCGTCGTGCGTCGTGCGTCCGTAAACTTTTTACATTTTCAACTTCTTCTCCAAAACCACTTAACAAAATTCAATGAAATTTGGCAGAAAGTTTCTATGGCTGAAGGTCAACCAAAATTGTGAATTATATGGTCCCCACCCCCCAGGGGCCTGAGAGGTGGGGCCAAAAAGGGTCAAATTGACTAAAACTTCAAAAATCTTCTTCTCTACTCTCAGATATGGTGGAGTCAAACACTCTTTATAGATGAAAGGGTCTTGGGGTGCTTTACCAAAATTGTGAATTGCATGACCCTGGGGTCTCACGTTTGCCCCTGGGTAGGGGGTAAACTTTACTGTAGTTTATATAGGGAAATCACATTTTTGACTATTATTTGTTGGATTTGTATTGGAATTAATTCTAACTTGGTTCAAATTATCAGCATGGGATGACACTTTGATGATATGTACATGTTGGCCCTAATTGACCCCCAGGGGCTGGTGGGCGGGGCCAAAAAGGGTCAAATTGACTAAAATTTCAAAAATCTTCTTCTCTACTCTCAGATATGGTAGAATCAAATACTCTTCATAGATGGAAGGCTCTTCAGGTGCTTTACCAAAATTGTGAATTTCATGACCCTGGGGTCTCACGTTTGCCCCTGGGTAGGGGGTAAACTTTACTATAGTTTATATAGGGAAATCACATTTTTGACTATTATTTGTTGAATTTGTATTGGAATTCATTCTAACTTGGTTCAAATTATCAGCATGGGATTACAGTTTGATGTTATGTACATGTTGGCCCTGGTTGACCCCCAGGGGCTGGTGGGCGGGGCCAAAAAGGGTCAAATTGACTGAAATTTCAAAAATCTTCTTATATGTTCAAATCAAATACTCTTCATAGACTGACCCAATTAGGACTGATGGGTGGGGCCAAAAAGGGTCAATTTAGTTGGCCGAAATATTTCAAATCTCAGGTGACCGTTAAGGCCCTTTGGGCCTCTTGTTCTATTTGGCCTATCAAGTCTAAGTCATGAAAATATGGTTTTAGAAATAAAACTTTGGTTATTGAAGATGAGGTGTTACATACTGGACACAACAGGGAATGACAACAGTAAAAGCAGAAGAAAGCATATGTATGTATGGAATGTTTTTCTCTGTCAATTCTGACAGACTGTAAATTTAACACATTATGAAGATGTAAAATTAAGATCATTTTACACAAATCACCAGATTGTATTGTCTACATTTTTAGCTCACCTGGTCCGAAGGACCAAGGTGAGCTTATGCCATACCGTTGCGTCCGTCGTCCGTCCGTCCGTCCGTCAACAATTGACTTCTTCTTCATAACCACACATCAGAATTTGACCAAATTTTGTCAGAAGCATCCCTATGGGCAGGGGACTCAGAATTGTACAAATGATGGGAGTGACCCCCTGGGGGCCTCTGGGATGGGGCCAAAAGGGGTCATTTTTGCGCTATTGATATAAACGACTTCTTCTCTGAAACCAAGCAATGGCTATCACTCATATTTGCCTGGTAGCATCACTATTGGGTGGGGATTCAAAATTGTACAAATGATGGGGCTGACTCCCCAGGGGCCTGAGGGGCGGGGCCAAATGGGGTCAATGTGGCTATATTGATATAAACGACTTCTTCTCTGAAACCGAGCAATGCCTGTCATTCATATTTGCCTGGTAGCATCACTATTGGGTGGGCATTCAGAATTGTACAAATGGTGAGGCTGACCCCCCGGGGGCCTGAGGGGCGGGGACAAGAGGGGTCAATCGGGCTATATTCATATAATTGACTTCTTCTCTGGAACCAAACAATGGATATCTCTCATATTTTACTGGAAGCATCACTATTGGGTAGGAATTTGAAATTGTACAAATGACAGGGCTGACCCCCTGGGGTCTGAGGGGCGGGGCCAAAAGGGGTCAGTTTTACAGAATTGATATAAACGACTTCTGCTCTGAATCTTAGCAATGGATATCACTCATATTTATCTGGTAGCATCCCTATGGAGTGGGGTTTCAAAATTGTACAAATGGTGGGGCTGACCCCCAAGGGGTCTGAGGGGTGGGGCCAAATGGGGTCAATTTGGCTCTCTTAATATAAACGACTTCTTCTCTGAAACCAAGCGATGGATATCGCTCATATTTGCCTGGTAGCATCACTATTGGGTGGGCATTCAGAATTGTACAAATGGTGAGGCTGACCCCCCGGGGGCCTGAGGGGCGGGGCCAAGAGGGGTCAATTTGGCTGAATTGATATGAACAACTGCTTCTCTGAAACTAAGCAAGGGATATCGCTCATATTTGCCTGGTAGCATCCGTTTGGGTAAGGATTCAAAATTTTATAAAGGAAGGAACTGACCCCACTCTCCCCGGGGTGCAGAAGGTGGGGTCAAAAGGGGTCAATTGGTTTAAACAACTTCTTTTCTGAAAATAAGCAATGGATATCACTCACATTTGTGTGGTAGCATCCCTATGGGGTTGTGCCAAAAGTTAATTTTATTTCATGGATAAATGCATTTTTTGACATCAAATCCTCACGTACCCATATAAAATGCCTGTGATATATTGACATAGCAATACCAGTGACAAATATACTTAATCATCATTCTTGTTTCATATCTCATGAAATCCAGGTGAGCGATACTCTGGGCCTCTTGTTTAATTTAGTTCATCTTTATTTCCACACTATTCTCTGTGGAATTTTTTTTTCTTTGTTATAAATCTTCACTACAACTATTAAAGTCAAATATGTATATATATATACATTGTATGTGAAAGGATATGATTCTTGACAACTTAACTACAGAGCAGGAATTAAGCTTTCAACATCCAATGCACTCCACATCATATTGTGTGTTGACATTTTTCTCTGACAACTATGATTCATACACTTATTTTTTTAGAATACTGTGTTATATCTCTTGGATCAACTCAAACATAAGCATTTCCTTCAATTCTGAAATCTGTAATGAAAATAATTCCAGAAAATATATAAGTTTTAATAATATGAAAACAATTTTGTTAAACATTGGTGGATCCATCCAAAAACACTGCAATACTTTTTTATCAGATTTTCTTATTCGATCTGGCAATCTCACCTTCTAACACGTCAAAGACCCTTGATGAGAATGAGTAGCCAGAGTTTCCTCTGGCCCAAACACCGGAAGTTAGACACATACAAGCTCTCTTGACTTTGGTTTAGGAACACATTCTCAAAAGACAATCATCACACATTAAATTCAGGGCTGGATTTCCACTAACTTGAAGAGTTGCGTCCCTTTATTTTCTTTCCTATATATGTCTTATAGGGTTCTAGCTATTCTAGCAGTTTATAGTTCATTTTTTTCCCATTGTTTTGCACTTCATAATTAATATACATCTGATGATACATATGCATCTGGAAGTGTTTATTTTGTTTAGTGTCATTGACTTCATTTCTCAAATTTATCAAGTTCAAGAAGTCTTAAAGTTACAGAAGATTCAAAACTTTACAAAGTCATTTCTGTTTCCATGATTTAATTATGATTGTTTTACTTTCCATTGTGGGGATAGACTTATTCATATCAATCATATATAACTTTTATATAGTAAGGTTCCCACTTTCTTATTTGTATATTTCTGATTATTTTTTTTTCATAATATCTCTATAGTTAAAGTCCCTCAAAAGGTTCTTTATATTTCTTTCTGTTAAATATTTTCTTCTCATTTCTATATCTTCCCAGTTTCCTTTGGGTAAAATATGGTCATATTTAGGTGAATTTTGAGAATTGGTTGTTTTGCAGAATTCCTTTTTGTTTTGCAAAACATCAATATTTTGCATGGCTATAATAAATATAGACATGCTCTGTCACTTCCTTTTATGTTGAATGTTTGAGTTTCTTTAAAAATTCACATACTGATGGTGTTGGACATCTTTAATTTGCTGATTTGTCAGATCACAATGTTTTCAAACTTGTTCCGGAGCATAATTACTTATTATAGGGCACAGGGGCCAAACATGCAAACATTTGAAAATCTTCTACTCAATAACCCAGAGGCCAAGTGACCTGATATGGGGCCTGTAGTATGCTGTGGTAAAGTGATGAAAAGTTTGTTAAAATGAATTACCTTGACATACATTCACAGTCACAGGAGTCAAACATGCTAAAATATTGAAACACTTTTTTCTCAAATAGGCAAGAGGTCCAGAGAAGCAGGTCATTGATACAGGTCCATAGGGCATCTTGTTTGGTTGCTGCACAATAACTTAATTACTCTTTCAGGTCTGCAGGTCAATGGTACTACATTTTGTATTTCTATAAATTGAAAATCAGTTGAAGTACAATATATTATGAATTCAGCTGAGCTGATTATGCTTATTAGAAGTTAAAATTATCAAGTTCTACCTTGTGCCTGCTTTCAAGGATAACTTATAAGGGCCAGATGGTCAAGATCACTGCTACTAAAGAAAGTATTTGCTTAGAATACTACATGTAGCTTCAGGCTTGAAAGTCAAAGGTCAAGGATAATGTTACTATAAATAGAAAAAAAAATCAAAAAAATCATGTACATCACTTTTTTGTTGGATTCTATGCACTCAGACTTTGTCGAGTGCTTTATCGCAGAAATACTTTATTTTCCCTGATTACACAGGTTGTTTTATTCTTCAATGAACACAGGTGATATATACAGTAGTTTTTTTTAAATATATAAATACTTATTACCGGTTAGCTTGTTAAATAAGTATTTATATAATAATCCGAATTTTTATGTTAATGACGGTAGCGACTAAACAACAACTGTTTTGAATACATATTGACAAAATTAGATGATCTGACCACACGGGAACATTGTACGATGTTTACTTGCCGAAATAGACGCAATTTAATTCCAATCCAAACCGCCACACAGCTTCAGGTCGCCATCTTTGCTCAAATCAAAGCATCTGTGCGTTTGAAAGAGTCGGTACTGCAAAGCTTCTAAACGATCTTGTGATAAAAAAATTAAGATTAAAATAGAAACGAAATGTGAATTTTAGAATAATTTGATTTCAATTACTTATGCTTTAGGTTGGCGAATCGTAACAACTATCTACGATGAAACTTTAATGTTGCACTAAATATTGATCACAATATTTTTATTTAGAATTTTTTTTATTTCTTCCATTTCATTTCATTTCAAGTGTTGATTTAGATTTCCCAATAAATTCGCGGGAAATTAATTTGATGACGTAACCGGAAGTTCACATGCTATTAGAACGTGACATGCATACCGATAATATAAACAGAAGATCATTGAACATTATACCGGATTATTTTCGCATTTTTTGAGACACCAATGTACTAAATTACAACGGAAGGTAACACTGATTTTGTTTATAGCTATCGTATCAAGTAAAACGAACAGTTATTGCGGAAATAGCAGTATTTACTTTACCTAGTTGAGATAGACCTACTTTCGTTTTACAGTTTACAGATATGGTCGTATAAATAATTTACCTTCTCAACCATAGTCGGTCTAATTGCTTATCCGCGGGATTTTTCAATTAAGGATATTTGTACTTCTCATGTACAGTGCATCTTTATTTAAAATTGACTGGTATGCAGGTCTGATCCGACTTCCCTCACGATCAGCTGACCCTGACCACAGGTCCACGTTACGATCGTATCCTTTCGTTAACACTTCATAATAAATGTTTATATTATCCACGGCAGATTCATCTTGATTACTACAATTTTCTACCTTCTTGCAGAGATATAATGTTAAAGATAATGTAACTGTAAATTGAAAAATACTGTACATACCAACGAAAGACCATGCTTTTTTGAAAAAGTATTAGAATCTAATGCTACTGGTCACAATATTTTTTAATATTTATTCTTTAAGTGGATGGATATGGCAACATTTTAAATACTTTGATATATAAATACTTATTACCGGTTAGCTTGTAATAATATAATAATAATAATAATAATAAAACTTTATTTCACGAGGGTTACATATTTAGTACAGTACTAATCTTACATATGGCCCTCACATAAAACATGAAGAAAACGAAAACATTTATTTTGACAGCAATACAAACATCGTAACTTTTTTGTCAATATTTCCTTCACACATTCACTCACTCACACAAACATGTCTAATTAAAAATCAAAACATATTAACAATTATTTGTTAATCATTTACAAAAATACTAGAGCGACAGTAGCATGTGGAATGTTGAAAATATACCTAGTTTGATCATGTAAATAAATTAAAAATCAATTTGTTAGATACATTGTTAAAAAGTGTTTTTTAACGTTCTTTTTGAAGACAAATAGTGATGTCACAGTTTTTAAACTAGTTGGTAAGTTGTTCCATAGCTTAACTCCATTATAATGAAGGGACTTTTTGAACAGCTCAGAGTGTGCTCTAGGTAAGATTAAGTTATTTTGTGTTGTTGATCTTAACCCATAATGATACATTTCATTGCAAGAAGTAAAACAAGTTTTCAAGTATTCTGGTGCCATATTATTTAATGACCTATACACTAGCACACATGTGTGGTACATAATTCTATATTCAAAGGGAAGAGTATCGGTATCATTAAACAGCTCTTTGCTTGGACAATAGAGTCATTGTTGACTTTTTTAAAATAATCCTAAGTGCTCGTTTTTGAATTTTAGTAATTGCAGTGATTTGTTCCCGAGTTAAGCCATTCCCCCAAACAACAGCAGCATAGTCCATTATTGGGAGAATATATGCATTGTAGTACACTTTTTTGGTATCGGTATTTAAATATGTAGACATCCTACGAAGCAAAGCAACTGCCGAGGCTAGCTTTGATAACACTTGTTTTACCTGATCTACCCAAGTAAGGTTTTCATTTATGTATACACCCAAAAGCTTTTGACAGGATGTAGAATGTATTTCTTCATCATCTGCATACAATACCATGGTAGTTGCCAATAGATGAATGTTGGCCGGGATTCGTAATAATAAAGCATGATTGGAACACTAATGCTCTCTATAATAATTCACTGGCTTCGGAAGACTGATTATCATTTTCTATTTTGTATGAGAAAATTAGAGCTTAAGTCGTATCTGCCCTGTAAGTAGGGCGTAAGAATGGTACCTGCTGACCCCATTGCATGATCGTAAGAGGCGGCTGAATTTGGAATCTTTTCTTTTCTTTTCTTTCCAACTTTCTTCTTACTCATGTCTCCGTTGACAATGCCTCACTTATGGCCTTTAGTTGAGCGTTCGCCCCTGTGAGGAAGGCTGTGGGTTTCTGTATCCTGGCCGAGACATACCAGAGTCTTTACAAATGGTAGTTGCTGCTCCTGCTTAGCGCTCAACATATTAGGAATGGGACGACTGGTTTGCCCGTTTTCAGTATAATGTGACCGGTGGGGTGTCTTCGGCAGTATGCTTCAGTGGGATAGCACTATAAATCGGCAAAAGTTCTGGTCTATCACAAGGAGACTTCACACGAACATACCGCAGCCTCCCAAAACACACATACAGTACTGGGAGAGTGATTTTGTACTCGATCCCTGCGGGAGCGACGAGCGGCGGTTGAGCGGAAGGGATTAAAATCACCCCGCGATGTCGCCCGAGCGATCTCGCGGCGACATCGCGGCGAGATCGCTCCGACGCTCCCGCAGCAAAAACGGGAGCGATGGGTAAAATGATACGTGTACCGATTTTTTTTACCGCTAGCAGTCGAGACGATTGGTAGATTTTGTGACTTACGTGCAAGTGTCCTATCCCAAATGTAAGACTCGAATTCGAAGTGATACGGTTCTTCGTGACGATCATGGGTATAACTAAATAAAAAAGCATCTGGATACCGTATAGTGAGTCTACGAAACTCTCTTAACGTCTCGATTGCTGCTGTTGATAAATGATGTGGTTTAAATGATCTGCAATTCAATACTTGTATATATAGGCCTATGCATTTAGTTACTACTGATTTAGCTGACTTGTTTATAGATGGCGCTTTGTGCATGACCTCAAATGCCATGACCTCGGAGAGGCCACATAAGGGGCTCGTTATTTAGTTAAAGATCTCTGACTTATTTTTACGTGATCTAACGAAGTCCTTAATTGCATAATTTAGTCATCACATAAATCTGAAGTATCTAGCTAGTAACATGTCTGTTTGAGAAATTGGTCCAGATACATGTACGACCCTTGACGGATGAGAAGACGATAAACATTGATAAGATCATTACTTTGTCCACGCGGGGACATACTGTATATTTATTGTTTCGTAATTGTTTGAAGAAAACCAAATTTTATCCTCATTACTATAACTTATAATTATTTTGTCTGACTTTTTGTAGCGGGCTTCATACATAGACTGTACAATTATTTGAACATTTCGTAGTTTAAATACACGGATCAAAGACGTGTGTTTTCGTACTATCATTATTTATGTTGATATATATATGCTACTTGCAGTTTACAGGGACGACTCTGGCGTGGCTAATAGCATAGACATACACTTCGGTGCATTTATATTACCGGTAGATATAGAAATCCGTGCTCATATTTTCCTAACTATATATATAGTAGTTAATCAACCTTATTATTTCATTAACAGCCAAATTGTCACAGCAATTACCATTTAACCAGCCAAGTACAAAATCATTATGCGAGATCTCTTTTTTCGATTACATGCATGATTGGAATCTGTGTGTGTACTATAAATGTTGTATATATTGTTAAATGGAAATTGTCAAATAAATATTGCTTGAAATACATAGACTACACAATGATGTGTACAATGTATGGGTAGTCGATGTGCTCTCTTTATTGTGAGAAAACAATACATTGGTGTTTGTAATAAAAAAAATCTATAAAATACATTTTAACATATTTCAATTAATTATAAGCATAACATGGGAATCTTTCCCGTCCCTTTTATTTTGGAAGCAAAACAAAATGACGTACTGACAATGCAGACGTCACCATTACGATCAAGACCTAACGTCCAACAATGTGAACTATTTAGTCCTTTCTCTTTCTATAGACCAGTCTATTTTACGTCCAACGAAGCCTGATGATAGATCTTGTAATTTGAAATTTTCCATTGAAACTGGTAGGTAGCAAAGGAGTTCAAGAAGAAAATATTTACCTTGTGTGAAGAGAATGTCGGAGATGAGTATAATAGATATATCATTATCTTGGTTTTGTTTTACCACAATCATTGAAAATTCGCTAGGAAATCATATATTCCAAATTATTACCGTTTAAATCCAAATAAAACCAATCTGAATGATCTATTAAACGGTCATACTTATAAATGAGTTATAAAAGGTGTATCATTATTTTCCAGAAAAAAATCTCTATTTCGCGTAATCTAATCATAATTGAAGTTAGTTAAAGCGATATAGATTAATTCTCTGTACACAGAACAATTACCGATCGTATAGTTACCGTTATAGAAATGGTTTCACCTGCTGTTAACACCTGCCAATCACATATTTTAATTACAATAGAGAGTATATCTGTTTCGCAATGACCACATCGGACCCCTATGTTTTTTTTTTAGGTCATTTGACCCAAAGGGTCAGGATGACCTATAGTCATCGTGCTTCGTCCGTCGTCGTCCGCCGTGCGCCGTCCGTAAACTTTTTCTTTCAAAACGCTACTCCTCCTTAACGCTTGGGTGGATTACTTCCAAATTTGGTTTGAAGCATCATTGGGGGAGGGCAATCATATTTTATATAAATGAGGCTGGTCTGACCCCTGGGGCCAGAAGGGCGGGGCCCCAAAAAGGGAACTTAGGTGAATATTGCTATAAAATCCTATTCCTCCTTTACCCTTGGGTGGATTACAACTAAATTTGGTGTGAAACATCATTGGGGGAGGGCGGTCATATTTTATATAAATGAAGTTGGTGTGACCCCTGGGGCCTGAGGGGCGGGGCCCCAAAAGGGGAACTTTGATGAAATTTTGCTATAAAATCCTACTCCTCCTTAACCCTTTAGTGGATTTCAACCAGATATGTTGTGAAACATCATTTGGGGAGGGCGGTCATATTTTATATAAATGAGGCTAGTGTGACCCCTGGGGCCTGTGGGGTGGGGCCCCAAATGGGGAACTTTGATGAAATTTTGCTATAAAATCCTACTCCTCCTTAACCCTTTAGTAGATTTCAACCAGATATGTTGTGAAACATCATTGGGGAGGGTGGTCAGTGTAACTCCAATTTGCTCATTTATCAACGGAATTCAAATTCCCACACCTTAGTAGGGGGTACAGTATAATACCCGTCAAGATTGTACAAATCATTGGTTAAATTCAACTTTGTATTACAACGTATTTATTATGCATTCATTTATAACCTAGATTTATTTAATGTCATATTCATACTCCATTTGACAGCCATGGGAGGAAGGCTTTGAGTTCTGTCCCCTGGCCGAGACATACCAGAGTCTTTAAAAATGGTAGTTGCTGCTCCTGCTTAGCGCTCAGCAAATTAGGAGTGGGACGACTGGTTCGCCCGTTGTCAGTATAATGTGACCGGGTGGGGTGTGCTGCTGGGTGTCTTCGGCAGTATGCTTCAGTGAGGTAGCACTCTAAATCGGCAAAAGATCCGGCCTATCACAAGGAGACTTAACACGGACATACCGCAGCCTCCCAAAATACACATACGCACTCACCACACACATGCATGTCGCATGCACGGGAGGCCGTCCTTAAATGACCTTAGATGTTAATAGGACGTTAAACTAAATAAACCAAACCAAACCAAACATTTATCAACGGAATTCAAATTCCCACACCTTAGTAGGGGGTACAGTATAATACCCGTCAAGATTTTACAAATCATTGGTTAAATTCAACTTTTTATTACAACGTATTTATTATGCATTCATTTATAACCTAGATTTATTTAATGTCATATTCATACTCCATTTGACAGCCATGGGCGGATAGCACCCGCTTACAATTGGTAAGGTTATATATTGATAGATACATATGCTTATTTCATTTTGCATGACAAACAATGATATATATTTCTTTTCTTCTTCATTTAGTCTGAAACCGGAGACGGTGAAGATCTACCTCTGTTCTTTGGGGAAATTCGTGGAGTTTCTATCCGCATCCTTCAACTGGCAGCGCCATGAAAGCAGAAATTAATTCAATATCAATCTATATGTGCGTTTTTATACATATATTTAAAAGATGAAAAAGGAGAAGAAAGATAGGGAGAGGCAGGAAAGAGAGATGGGGGAGAAGACGGGACAGGAGGAGGAGGAGAGGAATCAGACAGCGGGGGAGAAGACGGGACAGGAGGAGGAGGAGAGGAAGCAGACAGAGGAGGGGGATGTCAATCATAGGACAGAGAAGGAAGAGGTGGTTAAGAAGAGAAAGGTAAGTGGTGAAATGGACGTTATCTGAAAGGACAGCAGGAATAAATTCCACATAACTTGCATGGATCAACGTAAAAACACACTGTCGTCAGAATGAATCGGATCTAGATTTCCGATCCGTGACTAAGTCACAGATTTCGTTTGGTTTCTTTTGGTTTATTTTGTTTAACGTCCTATTAACATCTAAGGTCATTTAAGGACGGCCTCCCGTGCGTGCGACATGTATGAGTGTGGTGAGTGCGTATGTGTGTTTTGGGAGGCTGCAGTATGTTCGTGTTAAGTCTCCTTGTGATAGGCCGGAACTTTTGCCGATTTAAAGTGCTATCTCACTGAAGCATACTGCCGAAGACACCCAGCAGTACACCCCACCCGGTCACATTATACTGACAACGGGCGAACCAGTCGTCCCACTCCAAATACGCCGAGCGCTAAGCAGGAGTAGCAACTACCATTTTTAAAGACTGTGGTATGTCTCGGCTAGGGGACAGAACCCAAAACCTTCCTCACAGCGGCGAACGCTCAACTAAAGGCCAAAAGTGAGGCATTGTCAAGGGAGACATTAGGAAGAAGAAAGTTATCAGGAAAGAAGAGAAAAGATAAGATCCCAAGTTTAGTCGCCTCTTACGATCATGCAATGGGGGCAGCAGGTACAATTCTTACGCCCTACCTGCAGGGCAATCACAGATTTCATTATTCACTTGGCGAAGTAATAGTTTTATATGTGTATGCCTTGTTAGTCTTGATCAAACAATATGTGTTTCTGTATATGTATTTTCAAAAGATTGGAAAAGGAGACAGAGGCGGAGAGGAAGCAGAAGGCGGAGAGAAAGAGAGCGAAGGAGAGTAGAAGGAAGCAGAGGAGAAGGGCAGAGGAAGAGGCGGAGGTAGAAAGAAAGAAGGAAGAGGCTAGAAAGAAAGGAGCGGAAAAAGGAGAGGAAAGAAGCAAGGAAAGAGGTGAGTTTAGAACAAATATGATGCATTGGATTTAAATGTATCGTACTTTTCAAATTATCCAATGCAATAGATGGCTGTCGATGTCACCTACGCTTGTGCCACTGGCCTCTTTTATCAACCACTGTAGTTATAATTGATCTTATTTTCTATAGGGTAATCAGGAGAGGAGTGATGTGAATGACGAGGGGCAAATGAGCGAGGATTCGGACAACCATGAAGGTTAGTATCAAAATAATTTGAACTGAACGTTTGGAAGAAAATAAGTTGACAGGGATCTGAAAGTTGCTATATTGGTACATATTTGAACCGATAAGGAACCAACAACACTGTATTGCTGAATTACAATTATCCTCATTTTACAGATAGCGCGGAAGAATGGAAACCAACGAAGGCGGAAAAGAAAGAATATATAGAGGAGCTAGAAGAGGACAGGAATGTATGTAAAACTGTTAAATTTACCTTTTAGTCATTCTTATAGCAGAAGCAAATGTTCATTTTATCCACTTTCATTTTTTGTATTAATCAAGTATGTGATGCAGTACTTATTTCTTATAGGAATCGGAAGAGCTAGAAGATGATGATGATGACGGTCAGATGGAGGTCCAGGACGTTGTGGAACGTCCGGCAGAGGGCACGCGGGTAAGACAAAGTGATAGTTTGTAGTAGCTCGGAATAGACGTTCTTCTGCAAAGTAGAACGCTTACACATACAATAACATTACGGTTGATATAGATCATTACTATTATTTTATTCTTATTTTTCAGCATAGGCCCAAGCGCGAGTGTCCGATGCCGGACTGCGACAAGGTGCTGGAGAATATTCCTCGGCACCTTCGTCAGGTATGTCTTTGAAGTTTTATTGAAATATATCTCGAACATATTTAACATATCATGTTTCAGATCTACACATCGTGGTCTATTTCATGGAACGTATCATTGGTCGACAATTCGTGATCCTTTTAATAGGTCTAATTGACTTCCAGTTCGACTATTTACAAAAGTACCATTCATCAAAATCCTTCATTTCTTTACACAGTTCCACAACATGACCGCGGTCGAGGCAGCCAACCAAGTCTCCCTCCAGGGGTACCAGAGAAATGGAAGGACGGCACCAAAACTAGGCTGTCCCCTGGAGGGATGCAGCTCCTCGACCACGAGACTGGATCTCCACCTGACCAGGATCCATTCATTTGGGAAGGAGTCGGATGAGTTCAGAGAGGCAATGAAGGAGGCCAGGACGCCTGGGGTGAGGGAGGTCGACAAGACCTCCTTGGGCCAAGCCCTGCGGGAGTATGCGTAAGTGAGCTAGAAGTGACAATGTTATGTTTTAACTTTCTTTAAACGTCAATGAACAATTACCCTGTTGAAGTTTCTAAGACACCATACATCATTGTATGCCATGACCTTTATTTTTAACATCATTTGTAGGCGACACAGCCGCAACCGGATCACCGGTCGACGACAGTCAGCAAACACAGCGGCAGCTCACGAGACCGGGATCCGGACCATGCTCCCGCAGGGCCTTTCGAAAGCCACCGTCCTTGACCTGAAGGGCATAGGCGAGGACGGTGGCTTGATTGATACTCTTCTCAGAAGGTAAACATTGCTATCTCACTGGACAATGTTGATATTGGGTTGGTTTTTCTCAAAGATTCAACTATGCTTTGAGCTCCTTTCAGTTGTTATTCGTGAACTTATGAATGCTAGCTCCACAACGGCAAATGTAAATATAGCGCTACAATGCCAATAATGATAACTTGTGAGTGTAACTCCAATTTGCTCATTTATCAACGCTGCCCTGCAGGTAGGGCGTAAGAATTGTACCTGCTGCCCCCATTGCATGATCGTAAGAGGCGACTAAACTTGGGATCTTATCTTTTCTCTTCTTTCTTAACAACTTTCTTCTTCCTAATGTCTCCCTTGACAATGCCTCACTTTTGGCCTTTAGTTGAGCGTTCGCCCCTGTGAGGAAGGCTTTGAGTTCTGTCCCCTGGCCGAGACATACCAGAGTCTTTAACAAGAGGCCCATGGGCCTTAACGGTCATCTGACAAACACTTACACTTACAGCAGGGACACACACCCCAATCCAGCATTATTACCATAAATTATTTATCGCAGCCAGTTATGTTTTAGATCAAATTTGGTGTTGATCCATTTAGCTTGTCCAGGAAGAGCAGCATCATAAAGCAAAATTTTAGCCAAGTTCCCATTTTTGGGGCATGCCCCTCTGTCCCAATGGGTCAGACAAGACTCATTTATATCAATTAGGATTGCCTTTCCCCAATGATGTTTCATACTAAATATGGTTGTAATCAATAAAGGCATTAAGGAGGAATTGCATTTTTAAGAAATGTTTAACCTAAGCACTCCTTTTGCCCCATCTTTTTTTCCCCAGGGGTCAAACCTGTCTCATTAAAAAATATGATTGCCGTCACCTAATATGTTTCACATCAAATTTGGTTGTAATGCACCAAAAGGTTAGGGAGGATTAGGATTTAACAGCAAATATTCACCAAAGTTCCCATTTTAGGGCCCTGCCCCTCAGGCCCCAGGGGTCACACTAGCCTCGTTTATATAAAATATGACCACCCTTCCCAAAGGATGTTTCACACCATATTTCGTATTAATCCACCCAAGGGTTAGAGAGAAGTAGATTTATAGCAAAAATTCACCAAAGTTCCCCTTTTGGGGCCCCGCCCCTCTGACCCTAGGGGTCAAACCAGCCTCATTTATATAAAATATGATTGTCCTCCTCCAATGATGTTTCACACCAAATTTGGTAATAATTCACTATGGGTGTTAGGAGGAATAGGATTTTATAGCAAAATTTCATCAAAGTTCCCCTTTTGGGGCCCCGCCCCTCTGGCCCCAGGGGCCACACCAGCCTCATTTATATAAAATATGACCACCCTCCACCAATGATGTTTCACACAATATCTGGTTGAAATCCACCAAAGGGTTAAGGACGAGTAGGATTTTATAGCAAAATTTCATCAAAGTTCCCTTTTTTGGGCCCGTCACTCTGGCCCCAGGGCTCACACCAGCCTCATTTATATAAAATATGACCACCCTCCCCCAATGATGTTTCACAACATATCTGGTTGAAATCTACTAAAGGGTTAAGGAGGAGTAGGATTTTATAGCAAAATTTCATCAAAGTTCCCCATTTGGGGCCCCACCCCTCAGGCCCCAGGGGTTACACTAGCCTCACTTATATAAAATATGACCGCCCTCCCCAAATGATGTTTCACAACATATCTGGTTGAAATCCACTAAAGGGTTAAGGAGGAGTAGGATTTTATAGCAAAATTTCATCAAAGTTCCCCTTTTGGGGCCCCGCCCTTCAGGCCCCAGGGGTCACACCAACTTCATTTATATAAAATATGACCGCCCTCCCTAAATGATGTTTCACAACATATCTGGTTGAAATCCACTAAAGGGTTAAGGAGGAGTAGGATTTTATAGCAAAATTTCATCAAAGTTCCCCTTTTGGGGCCCCGCCCCTCAGGCCCTAGTGGTCACACCAGCCTCATTTATATAAAATATGACCGCCCTCCCCAAATGATGTTTCACAACATATCTGGTTGAAATCCACTAAAGGGTTAAGGAGGAGTAGAATTTTATAGCAAAATTTCATCAAAGTTCCCCTTTTGGGGCCCCGCCCCTCAGGCCCCAGGGGTCACACCAACTTCATTTATATAAAATATGACCGCCCTCCCCCAATGATGTTTCACACCAAATTTAGTTGTAATCCACCCAAGGGTAAAGGAGGAGTAGGATTTTATAGCAATATTCACCTAAGTTCCCTTTTTGGGGCCCCGCCCTTCTGGCCCCAGGGGTCAGACCAGCCTCATTTATATAAAATATGATTGCCCTCCCCCAATGATGCTTCAAACTAAATTTGGAAGTAATCCACCCAAGGGTTAAGGAGGAGTAGCGTTTTGAAAGAAAAAGTTTATGGACGGCGCACGGCGCACGGCGCACGACGCACGGCGCACGGCGGACGACGACGGACGAAGCACGATGACTATGGGTCATCCTGACCCTTTGGGTCAGATGACCTAAAAATGGTAGTTGCTGCTCCTGCTTAGCGCTCAGCAAATTAGGAGTGGGACGACTGGTTCGCCCGTTGTCAGTATAATGTGACCGGGTGGGGTGTGCTGCTGGGTGTCTTCGGCAGTATGCTTCAGTGAGGTAGCACTCTAAATCGCCAAAAGATCCGGCCTATCACAAGGAGACTTAACACGAACATACCGCAGCCTCCCAAAATACACATACGCACTCACCACACACATGCATGTCGCATGCACGGGAGGCCGTCCTTAAATGACCTTAGATGTTAATAGGACGTTAAACTAAATAAACCAAACCAAACCAAACCAAACATTTATCAACGGAATTCAAATTCCCACACCTTAGTAGGGGGTACAGTATAATACCCGTCAAGATTTTACAAATCATTGGTTCAATTCAACTTTGTATTACAACGTATTTATTATGCATTCATTTATAACCTAGATTTATTTAATGTCATATTCATACTCCATTTGACAGCCATGGGCGGATAGCACCCGCTTACAATTGGTAAGGTTATATATTGATAGATACATATGCTTATTTCATTTTGCATGACAAACAATGATATATATTTCTTTTCTTCTTCATTTAGTCTGAAACCGAAGACGGTGAAGATCTACCTCTGTTCTTTGGGGAAATTCGTGGAGTTTCTATCCGCATCCTTCAACTGGCAGCGCCATGAAAGCAGAAATTAATTCAATATCAATCTATATGTGCGTTTTTATACATATATTTAAAAGATGAAAAAGGAGAAGAAAGATAGGGAGAGGCAGGAAAGAGAGATGGGGGAGAAGACGGGACAGGAGGAGGAGGAGAGGAATCAGACAGCGGGGGAGAAGACGGGACAGGAGGAGGAGGAGAGGAAGCAGACAGAGGAGGGGGATGTCAATCATAGGACGGAGAAAGAAGAGGTGGTTAAGAAGAGAAAGGTAAGTGGTGAAATGGACGTTATCTGAAAGGACAGCAGGAATAAATTCCACATAACTTGCATGGATCAACGTAAAAACACACTGTCGTCAGAATGAATCGGATCTAGATTTCCGATCCGTGACTAAGTCACAGATTTCGTTTGGTTTCTTTTGGTTTATTTTGTTTAACGTCCTATTAACATCTAAGGTCATTTAAGGACGGCCTCCCGTGCGTGCGACATGTATGAGTGTGGTGAGTGCGTATGTGTGTTTTGGGAGGCTGCAGTATGTTCGTGTTAAGTCTCCTTGTGATAGGCCGGAACTTTTGCCGATTTAAAGTGCTATCTCACTGAAGCATACTGCCGAAGACACCCAGCAGTACACCCCACCCGGTCACATTATACTGACAACGGGCGAACCAGTCGTCCCACTCCAAATACGCCGAGCGCTAAGCAGGAGTAGCAACTACCATTTTTAAAGACTGTGGTATGTCTCGGCTAGGGGACAGAACCCAAAACCTTCCTCACAGCGGCGAACGCTCAACTAAAGGCCAAAAGTGAGGCATTGTCAAGGGAGACATTAGGAAGAAGAAAGTTATCAGGAAAGAAGAGAAAAGATAAGATCCCAAGTTTAGTCGCCTCTTACGATCATGCAATGGGGGCAGCAGGTACAATTCTTACGCCCTACCTGCAGGGCAATCACAGATTTCATTATTCACTTGGCGAAGTAATAGTTTTATACGCGTATGCCTTGTTAGTCTTGATCAAACAATATGTGTTTCTGTATATGTATTTTCAAAAGATGATGGAAAAGGAGACAGAGGCGGAGAGGAAGCAGAAGGCGGAGAGAAAGAGAGCGAAGGAGAGTAGAAGGAAGCAGAGGAGAAGGGCAGAGGAAGAGGCGGAGGTAGAAAGAAAGAAGGAAGTAAGAAGGAAGAGGCTAGAAAGAAAGGAGCGGGAAAAGGAGAGGAAAGAAGCAAGGAAAGAGGTGAGTTTAGAACAAATATGATGCATTGGATTTAAATGTATCGTACTTTTCAAATTATCCAATGCAATAGATGGCTGTCGATGTCACCTACGCTTGTGCCACTGGCCTCTTTTATCAACCACTGTAGTTATAATTGATCTTATTTTCTATAGGGTAATCAGGAGAGGAGTGATGTGAATGACGAGGGGCAAATGAGCGAGGATTGGGACAACCATGAAGGTTAGTATCAAAATAATTTGAACTGAACGTTTGAAAGAAAATAAGTTGACAGGGATCTGAAAGTTGCTATATTGGTACATATTTGAACCGATAAGGAACCAACAACACTGTATTGCTGAATTACAATTATCCTCATTTTACAGATAGCGCGGAAGAATGGAAACCAACGAAGGCGGAAAAGAAAGAATATATAGAGGAGCTAGAAGAGGACAGGAATGTATGTAAAACTGTTAAATTTACCTTTTAGTCATTCTTATAGCAGAAGCAAATGTTCATTTTATCCACTTTCATTTTTTGTATTAATCAAGTATGTGATGCAGTACTTATTTCTTATAGGAATCGGAAGAGCTAGAAGATGATGATGATGACGGTCAGATGGAGGTCCAGGACGTTGTGGAACGTCCGGCAGAGGGCACGCGGGTAAGACAAAGTGATAGTTTGTAGTAGCTCGGAATAGACGTTCTTCTGCAAAGTAGAACCCTTACACATACAATAACATTACGGTTGATATAGATCATTACTATTATTTTATTCTTATTTTTCAGCATAGGCCCAAGCGCGAGTGTCCGATGCCGGACTGCGACAAGGTGCTGGAGAATATTCCTCGGCACCTTCGTCAGGTATGTCTTTGAAGTTTTATTGAAATATATCTCGAACATATTTAACATATCATGTTTCAGATCTACACATCGTGGTCTATTTCATGGAACGTATCATTGGTCGACAATTCGTGATCCTTTTAATAGGTCTAATTGACTTCCAGTTCGACTATTTACAAAAGTACCATTCATCAAAATCCTTCATTTCTTTACACAGTTCCACAACATGACCGCGGTCGAGGCAGCCAACCAAGTCTCCCTCCAGGGGTACCAGAGAAATGGAAGGACGGCACCAAAACTAGGCTGTCCCCTGGAGGGATGCAGCTCCTCGACCACGAGACTGGATCTCCACCTGACCAGGATCCATTCATTTGGGAAGGAGTCTGATGAGTTCAGAGAGGCAATGAAGGAGGCCAGGACGCCTGGGGTGAGGGAGGTCGACAAGACCTCCTTGGGCCAAGCCCTGCGGGAGTATGCGTAAGTGAGCTAGAAGTGACAATGTTATGTTTTAACTTTCTTTAAACGTCAATGAACAATTACCCTGTTGAAGTTTCTAAGACACCATACATCATTGTATGCCATGACCTTTATTTTTAACATCATTTGTAGGCGACACAGCCGCAACCGGATCACCGGTCGACGACAGTCAGCAAACACAGCGGCAGCTCACGAGACCGGGATCCGGACCATGCTCCCGCAGGGCCTTTCGAAAGCCACCGTCCTTGACCTGAAGGACATAGGCGAGGACGGTGGCTTGATTGATACTCTTCTCAGAAGGTAAACATTGCTATCTCACTGGACAATGTTGATATTGGGTTGGTTTTTCTCAAAGATTCAACTATGCTTTGAGCTGTTTTCAGTTGTTATTCGTGAACTTATGAATGCTAGCTCCACAACGGCAAATGTAAATATAGCGCTACAATGCCAATAATGATAACTTGTGAGTGTAACTCCAATTTGCTCATTTATCAACGCTGCCCTGCAGGTAGGGCGTAAGAATTGTACCTGCTGCCCCCATTGCATGATCGTAAGAGGCGACTAAACTTGGGATCTTATCTTTTCTCTTCTTTCTTAACAACTTTCTTCTTCCTAATGTCTCCCTTGACAATGCCTCACTTTTGGCCTTTAGTTGAGCGTTCGCCCCTGTGAGGAAGGCTTTGAGTTCTGTCCCCTGGCCGAGACATACCAGAGTCTTTAAAAATGGTAGTTGCTGCTCCTGCTTAGCGCTCAGCAAATTTGGAGTGGGACGACTGGTTCGCCCGTTGTCAGTATAATGTGACCGGGTGGGGTGTGCTGCTGGGTGTCTTCGGCAGTATGCTTCAGTGAGGTAGCACTCTAAATCGGCAAAAGTTCCGGCCTATCACAAGGAGACTTAACACGAACATACCACAGCCTCCCAAAACACACATACGCACTCATAACACGCATGCATGTCGCACGCATCGGAGGCCGTCCTTAAATGACCTTAGCTGTTAATAGGACGTTGAACAAAATAAACAAAACCAAACCAAACCCAAACCTTCTGAAGTTGATGGATTCTGGTCAGATGGAGATCCAGTCTCGTGGACGATGCGCTGCATCCTTCCAGGGGACAAGATAGCTGCCTCGACCGCGGTCATCTTGTGGAACTTTGTTACGAAATGAAAGTGCCCTGCAGGTAGGGCGTAAGAATTGTACCTGCTGCCCCCATTGCATGATCGTAAGAGGCGACTAAATTTGGGATCTTATCTTTTCTCTTCTTTCTAAACAACTTTCATCTTTCTAATGTCTCCCTTGACAATGCCTCACTTTTGGCCTTTAGTGTTCGCCCCTGTGAGGAAGGCTTTGGGTTCTGTCCCCTGGCCGAGACATACCATAGTCTTTAAAAATGGTAGTTGCTACTCCTGCTTAGCGCTCAGCATATTTGGAGTGGAACGACTGGTTCGCCCGTTGTCAGTATAATGTGACCGGGTGGGGTGTCCTGCTGGGTGTCTTCGGCAGTACGCTTCAGTGAGGTACACTATAAATCGGCAAAAGTTCCGGCCTATCACAAGGAGACTTAACACGAACATACCGCAGCCTCCCAAAACACACATACGCACTCACCACACGCATGCATGTTGCACGCACGGGAGGCCGTCCTTAAATGACCTTAGCTGTTAATAGGACGTTAAACAAAATAAACTAAACCAAACCAAATTTACAGTTTGTACTGAAAAAACTGCTTCTAGAAAATTAACAGACAGCCTGGACAGACTGCTCAAACTTAATCCACGTCGCCTATTATTGAAGGACTGTGACAGCGGATTCGTTGAGCGGATCCGCCGCGAACTCGCCGCAAACCCGCCGCGAATTCGCTGCTAGCACCCTGCGAACACCCTGCGAACATCCCGCGGATACGAGCGATAGGGCTTAAAATGTTCCGCTCCCGCAGGGTTTGGGTAAAAAATCACCCTCCCAGTACTGTACACAGTCATCACACGCATGTATGTCGCACACATATTTGGAGTGGAACGACTGGTTCGCCCGTTGTCAGTATAATGTGACCGGGTGGGGTGTCCTGCTGGGTGTCTTCGGCAGTATGCTTCCGTGAGGTAGCACTTTAAATCGGCAAAAGTTCCGGCCTATCACAAGGAGACTTAACACGAACATACCGCAGTCTCCCAAAACACACATACGCACTCATAACACGCATGCATGTCGCACGCATCGGAGGCCGTCCTTAAATGACCTTAGCTGTTAATAGGACGTTAAACAAAATAAACAAAACCAAACCAATCTTTGATGAATGGTACTATTGTAAATAGTCGAACTGGACGTCAATTGGGCCTAATAAAATGGATCACGAATTGTCGACCAATGATACGGTCCATGAAATAGATCACGATGTGTCGACCTGAAACATGATATCTTACATGTGTTCGAGATATATTTCAGTAAAATTTGAAAACATACCTGACGAAGGTGCCGGGGAATGTTCTCCAGCACCTTGTCGCAGTCCGGCATCGGGCACTCGCGCTTGGGCCTGTGCTGAAAAAAATAAAATAAAATAAAATAATAGTTGGTTTGGTTTATTTTGTTTAACGTCCTATTAACATCTAAGGTCATTTAAGGACGGCCTCCCGTGCGTGCGACATGTATGAGTGTGGTGAGTGCGTATGTGTGTTTTGGGAGGCTGCCGTATGTTCGTGTTAAGTCTCCATTGTGATAGGCCGGAACTTTTGCCGATTTAAAGTGCTATCTCACTGAAGCATACTGCCGAAGACACCCAGTAGCACACCCCACCCGGTCACATTATACTGACAACGGGCGAACCAGTCGTCCCACTCCAAATATGCCGAGCGCTAAGCAGGAGTAGCAACTACCATTTTTAAAGACTGTGGTATGTCTCGGCTAGGGGACAGAACCCAAAACCTTCCGCACAGCGGCGAACGCTCAACTAAAGGCCAAAAGTGAGGCATTGTCAAGGGAGACATTAGGAAGAAGAAAGTTATCAGGAAAGAAGAGAAAAGATAAGATCCCAAGTTTAGTCGCCTCTTACGATCATGCAATGGGGGCAGCAGGTACAATTCTTATAAAATAATAGTAATGATCTATATCAACCGTCATGTTATTGTTTGTGTAAGCGTTCTACTTTGCAGAAGAACATCTATTCCAAGCTACTATAAACAATCACAGTCTTAACCGCGTGTCCTCTGCCGGACGATCCCTGATGACCTGGACCTCCATCCGACCCTCTTCTATATTCCGCTCATTTAATCCCTATAAGAAATAAGTACTGCATCATATACTTGATTTATTCAAAAATGGATAATTTGTCTGAACATTTGCTTCTGTTATAAGAATGATTGAAAGGTAAATTTTACAGTTTTACATACATTCATCTCCGCTTCTGATTCCCACTCCTCGTCCTCAGTCTCGATTGCTTCCTCCCGCCTCTCCTCTACATAATCCTTTCTTTCTTCCTTTGTTGGCTTCCACTCATCCTGGCTTTCTGTACAATGAAGATAATTGTAAATCAGCAATACAGTGTTGTTATTTCTTGATCGGTTCAAGTATTTACCCATATTATTTGAATACTAACCTTCGTGCTCGTCCCATCAATCACTTGTCGTTTGCTTGTCGTTTGCTTGTCGTTCTCCTCAGTCTACTCAAGCTTATGCTACAGAAAATTAGAGCAATTATAAATACAGTGATTAATAAAAGAGCCTTGTGGCACAAACATAGGTGACATCGACTACCATCTATTGCATTGGATAATTTGAAAATTACGATAGATTGAAATCCAATGCATCATATTTTTTCTAATCTCACCTCTTTCCTCTCCTTTCGCTCTTTCCTTTCCAGCCTCTTCCTTCGTCTTTCCACCTCTGCCTCTTCCTCCGCCCTTCTCTTCTCCTTCCCCCTTCTCTTCTTTGCTCTCTTTTTCTCTGCCTTCTGCTTCCTCTCCGCCTCTGTCTCCTCCTTTTCCATCTTTTGAATATATATAAACAAACGCACATATTGGTTGATCAAGACTAACAAGACATACACATAAAACTATTCAAATTAACAGTTGACCATTCAGTCGGAAATCTAGATCCGATTTATAAAGATATCGTCTTTGTCGTCTGCCTTCTCTGCTCTCTCCTCCTCTCCTCTTCCTTCCTCCTTCCCACTTCCCTCATGAACAGTTCGCTTTCGGTTTTCTGCAATATGTACATATTTGCTCACAACGTTACAAAGATCCAAAAATGTGATCGGCGACCTTACCATCGAAACCTAGAAAAGAACGATTTCTCAAAAAGCAAAAGTCTAGGACCAAAAATGACCATTTTCAGGTCGGGGATCAGTGATTCCCGACCTGGTTAGGACCATTTTTGGAAAAAGTCCGTGATCCCCGACCTGATCCCCGACTTGGCCCTGATCACCGACCCGACTTTCCTGATCACCAACCTGAACTCTGGTCCATAAAAAATGTGATCCCCGACCCGGTCAAAAAGACCAAAATGGATCACCGACCTCGTCGAAAAGACCAATTTGGATCACCGACCTGATTATTTTTGGTCCATAAAGATGGGATCAGGATTTTCCGACCTGCTCAATAACGTTTTGGTCCATAAAAATGGATCCAAATTTTCCGACCTAAGTCATATCAAGAGATAATTCTCCAGTTTGGTCCATAAAAATGGATCCAAATTTTCCGACCTGACTCATCTCAAAAACGAATTCACCAGTTTGGTCCATAAAAATGGATCCAAAATTTCCGACCTGACTCATCTCAAAAACGAATTCACCAGTTTGGTCCATAAAAATGGATCCAAAATTTCCGACCTGACTCGTATCAAAAACTAATTCACCAGTTTGGTTCATAAAAATGGATCCAAAATTTCCGACCTAACTCTCATATCAAAAACAAAAACCATAATTAATCGGTTTTTTTTGTAATAGAGAGAGAGTAGTGGTCGATGCGATTGTTCGTTGGCGGATCAGTCAAAATTGGTCCATAAATTCGGATCACAGTTTCCCGACCTCGTGTAATAAAAGTAGTCATGCTGGCAAAGTAGAAAATAAGTTGATGGCTTATAAACATATCGCCTAGAATTAAATATTTGAATGACCTGACTCATATCAAAAACGAATTCACCAGTTTGGTCCATAAAAATGGATCCAAATTTTCCGACCTAACTCATATAATTCACCAGTTTGGCCGTCGTAAGTATTAACATAAATATACCGTCTACTATATTTTTGGATCAAAACTGCCTGACCATCATTGTGAATTTCATGAGACACCCGTCTGTGGTAATATATCACGTACGATTTCCACATAGTCATTGTTGCATGCTGGCAAATTCGATAAGCCATCGTAACGTGATGGTTTTATCCATAACTTGTTTCACCCAGATGACAAGTCGAAAATGGTCCATAAATTTGGATCACAGTTTTCCGACCTGGGACATTGTGAATTTCATGAGACGTCCGTCTGTGGTAATATATCAGGTACGATTTCCACATAGTCATTGTTGCATGCTGGCAAATTCGATAAGCCATCGTAACGTGATGGTTTTATCCATAACTCGTTTCACCCAGATGACAGGTCGAAAATGGTCCATAAATTTGGATCACAGTTTTCCGACCTGGGACATTGTGAATTTCATGAGACGTCCGTCTGTGGTAATATATCACGTACGATTTCCACATAGTCATTGTTGCATGCTGGCAAATTCGATAAGCCATCGTAACGTGATGGTTTTATCCATAAATTGTTTCACCCAGATGACAAGTCGAAAATGGTCCATTAATTTGGATCACAGTTTTCCGACCTGGGACATTGTGAATTTCATGAGACGTCCGTCTGTGGTAATATATCAGGTACGATTTCCACATAGTCATTGTTGCATGCTGGCAAATTCGATAAGCCATCGTAACGTGATGGTTTTATCCATAACTTGTTTCACCCAGATGACAAGTCGGAAATGGTCCATAAATTTGGATCACAGTTTTCCGACCTGGGACATTGTGAATTTCATGAGACGTCCGTCTGTGGTAATATATCAAGGTAATATTTCCACATAGTCATTGTTGCATGCTGGCAAATTCGATAAGCCATCGTAACGTGATGGTTTTATCCATAAATTGTTTCACCCAGATGACAAGTCGGAAATGGTCCATAAATTTGGATCACAGTTTTCCGACCTGGGACATTGTGAATTTCATGAGACGTCCGTCTGTGGTAATATATCAGGTACGATTTCCACATAGTCATTGTTGCATGCTGGCAAATTCGATAAGCCATCGTAACGTGATGGTTTTATCCATAACTTGTTTCACCCAGATGACAAGTCGAAATGGTCCATAAATTTGGATCACAGTTTTCCGACCTGGGACATTGTGAATTTCATGAGACGTCCGTCTGTGGTAATATATCAGGTACGATTTCCACATAGTCATTGTTGCATGCTGGCAAATTCGATAAGCCATCGTAACGTGATGGTTTTATCCATAACTTGTTTCACCCAGATGACAAGTCGAAAATGGTCCATAAATTTGGATCACAGTTTTCCGACCTGGGACATTGTGAATTTCATGAGACGTCCGTCTGTGGTAATATATCAGGTACGATTTCCACATAGTCATTGTTGCATGCTGGCAAATTCGATAAGCCATCGTAACGTGATGGTTTTATCCATAAATTGTTTCACCCAGATGACAAGTCGAAAATGGTCCATAAATTTGGATCACAGTTTTCCGACCTGGGACATTGTGAATTTCATGAGACGTCCGTCTGTGGTAATATATCAGGTACGATTTCCACATAGTCATTGTTGCATGCTGGCAAATTCGATAAGCCATCGTAACGTGATGGTTTTATCCATAAATTGTTTCACCCAGATGACAAGTCGAAAATGGTCCATAAATTTGGATCACAGTTTTCCGACCTGGGACATTGTGAATTTCATGAGACGTCCGTCTGTGGTAATATATCAGGTACGATTTCCACATAGTCATTGTTGCATGCTGGCAAATTCGATAAGCCATCGTAACGTGATGGTTTTATCCATAAATTGTTTCACCCAGATGACAAGTCGGAAATGGTCCATAAATTTGGATCACAGTTTTCCGACCTGGGATATTGTGAATTTCATGAGACGTCCGTCTGTGGTAATATATCAGGTACGATTTCCACATAGTCATTGTTGCATGCTGGCAAATTCGATAAGCCATCGTAACGTGATGGTTTTATCCATAACTTGTTTCACCCAGATGACAAGTCGGAAATGGTCCATAAATGTGGATCACAGTTTTCCGACCTGGGATATTGTGAATTTAATGTGACTCCATAAATTTCCACATAGTCATTGTTGCAAGCTGGCACACGTAGTCATTGTGATATGTCATTGTGTCAGGAAGTGAAAGTAAAGTCGGTAAATTGTGATTGAAATTGATGGACCATATTTTTTAAGCATTCAGACTTTCTTATTAAATGAAAAAGTTGTTCATTTGGTCCGCTTAAAGTTCGATCACAATATTCCGACTAATTTAAAAAACCACCAAGAATTGTGTTTTGTTTAACATTTATTCTATATACAATATATACAAAACATTTCAAATCCTTTTCTTCAGACATATTGTATCAAAATATCAAAATCTGATCAAAATTTACGTTTATCAAAAAACAAAATTACTACAAATATAATGGTAATTAATATTAATATAAAAAATATTTACATCTCAAAAGTATGCATTCAAAATCATATGCAAAAATATTATTTATCAAAATGAAAAATTACAAATATTATCATTTACATATCAAAAATGCATTCGAAAATATAAACATATATACAAAAATAATATTTACATAGCAAAAGTATATTATCAAAATGAAAAATCAGTTTACAAAATATAAATATTTACAAGCATTTCATTCAAATAATAATAATAATAAAAATATTTACATAGCATATTCTGTTATGAAAAATAAATTTACTAAACCAAATTCATAAAGATAAAAATTAATAAAAAATATTAATATTATTTTACACAAATACTGGAATATTTACAAAAATATTATTTATCAAAATGAAAAATCAGTTAACAAAATATAAACAAATTTGCATATAAATCAAATAATAATAAATATTTACATAGCAAAAGTAATGAAAAATATATTAACTAAACAAAGATCAAAAGAAATATTTACATCTCAAAAGTATGCATTCAAAATCATATGCAAAAATATAATGATAATTGATATAAAAATATCCAAAGTATCTGTTTATCAAAAATGCATTCGAAAATATAAACATATATACAAAAATAATATTTACATAGCAAAAGTATATTATCAAAATGAAAAATCAGTTTACAAAATATAAACAAATTTGCATAAAATGTTTACAAAATCTACAAGCATTTCATTCAAATAATAATAATAATAAAAATATTTACATAGCAAAAGTGTCATATTCTGTTATGAAAAATAAATTTACTAAACCAAATTCATAAAGATAAAAATTAATAAAAAAAATATTAATATTATTTATGAAAGCTTATTTTACAAAAATACTGGAATATTTACAAAAATAATATTTATCAAAATGAAAAATCAGTTAACAAATTGGCATATAAATATTTACAAAATCAACAAGCATTTCATTCAAATAATAATAAATATTTACATAGCAAAAGTAATGAAAAATAAATTTACTAAACCAAATTCATCAAGATAAAAATTAATAAAAAATATTTATATTATTTATGAAAGCTTATTTTACAAAAATACTGGAATATTTACAAAAATATTATTTATCAAAATGAAAAATCAGTTAACAAATTTGCATATAAATATTTACAAAATCAACAAGCATTTCATTCAAATAATAATAAATATTTACATAGCAAAAGTAATGAAAAATAAATTTACTAAACAAAATTCATAAAGATAAAGATTATTAATATAAATTACAAGACATAAGTTGTTTACAAAATAAATAGTTGAAGCAGTCGAATAGCGACAGCATCTGGAAAGGACAAACAAAGCTCAATAATTTTTTTTCCCTATCTTGTCAATTTCAAACGAAAGACAAGTGTTTGCTTATTGTTTATGGACCTCAATAAAAAGCTTGATCAGATTGGGTAAATATGAAATTAGAAAAATTATAGAAAAAAGAAGTTTTAATCTACTTACTCAGTGATCGGCGCTGTCGCTGTCACCAGAGAGTGCTGGCTCCAGGGACTGCAGGGAGGAGGAGGGCTGAGCGTCTTCAATCTGGTTGGATGATTTCTGCAACGTTGAAAAATAATTCATAATAATAACAATTCATTACATGAAAATAATTGGATAATGATAATAATAATTGGATATTATTGGATAAGGTAACTTGTCATTTGCCAGGGTATAGTGTCTGTATTTTGTTACATGTTTTATCACTTACCTTGTACACCTCGTTTATGCGATTGAAGACGCCCATGCGCTCCTCCTTCTGCGACGACTTGTCGTAATATCTGTCTGCCGTCCCCGGATTATGGGCCATGTGTTTGGCCAGCACTCTCTGCTGATGGCGGTCTCCCCCCGAATCCCGCAGGGTGGACACTGCCATCTTCCGGCACAAGGTGGCGGTTAGGGGTGGGAGCTCCTCCCCGATGTTTCTGCAATGGAGCTCCCACTCCCTCTTCACGACCTTGGCCATCGTCTGTAGACAAAAGGAGAATATCAGAATACAACACACACACACACATATATATATATATATTGCTTCGCTATCCATTTTTTTTCTATCATTTCATCAACGATCAGGTCGATAAATCATGGACCTTTTCTCAGCATTCATTTGGCATTGTTTTTTTATAAGGCCTAAGTCAATATAAACAATCTCAAAGATAATTTCCCCGCTACTGATGTCATCTGTTTGAAATTTTGGTCCCTTTCCGACCTCGCACTTTTAATTTTCACAAGGTAGTTGTGGTAATTTCAGACAGGATTTATATTATGCACGTGAATTATATGTAGATATGAAGAAGTAGAGATCGAAAATTTCTTACCGCTGAGGAGAGCTCCTTCCCCTGCCGCGTGGTGAAGACCAGCTTCTTTGGTGGTTGGCCGGAGCTCTCCTTCGCGACGAATGTCCGGAGGTCTGTCAGGAGGGACGGGCTGACCAGCAATGGGCACTCCTTCCCTGACCGAGCTTCTTTGTGGTCGTATATCTGATGAAAAGAAAACCAATGAATTATTACAGTGTTATAATTTCCAAATAAAAAATGGTGAAACATAGACATAAAACTGGCTACCACTATGTTTTACCTTTAGACATGAGAGCTTATGAAATGTTACCGATATGCTTACCTTCAGCTCGATCAGGGAGTCACCTTCGGGCCGGGCCTTCAGGACCTCCTTTGTCTCAAGGTGCGCCAGGTCACCGGCCCGCTTCCCATTGCTGATGAAGAGCTGTACCAGCAGCCCGCCCCTCACCTCACAGGCAAGAGCTCCGGAGAGTTTCTCCGACCCGCGGAGAATAGCCGAAACTCTCCTCGGCCGGTCACCTGTGAGGTAGCCTCCGAACATCTGGGGCGTGAGTTTGAGACCAGCTCCATCATCACGCCCCCTGGAAAGCAAATTGTTACGGGTTAGCTTATGAAATGATTAATTGTCCAACGTGAATAAACAAACGCGGGACGGGGACTTATCTGACAGTAACCTCTGCAATGAACTCATGCATTAGCTTCATTTTCACTGAGGTTTGGAGATTAACATTTTTTTTTCTAATTCATGATGTCGAAAATATTTCATATAATGCCTTATTTCATTTCAGTGCCGAAAACACTGTTACTTGTATGTCCGCTTTTCAATGTTACTTAATGAAGTTAATGGTATAGGCAAAAACTTGGCTGCATTTCTTACCGTTCGACTGCTTCTATATGTATATCCTGTATTAGGGACCTGCCCATGTTCCTTAGGGAGTTCCTGAGAGTGTGGAGATCTCCTGCCTGGACCTTCAGCTTCCTCTGCCACGGGAAGGATCCAGACAGGAACTCTAGGAAACTCCCTAAGGAAGCTATATAAATTTTCACCGTCTCCGGTTTGAGCCTGTTTAAATGAACAAGATCATGTTTCAGAAAGCATTTAAATATCATCTTAGATATAAACAATCTTTGTGCTAAGTATATTCGTGTCAGTCCGGAAATCTATGTATAAATCAGATTTTCATTGATTATTTTTTCAAATCGACCATACCGAGGAAAAAGCACAGGCTTTTTGATTGTATCGGAAGCAAAGGGTTTCATCTAAGATGTATGTGTGTCAACTTACTTCTCCAAGAGCTGGTCTATCATGCCTGCCTCTTTCCCGGCGTCGGTCAGAGCCAGCAGGGTGCTCCTCTCCATGCCCTGCGGGAGGAGCGTCCGGATGGCAGTCTCATGGCAAGCAGCAGTGGCTGAGGACTGCTTGCGTCCGGACGCTCTGTCTTTTCCTGAATTCCTGTAAAGATATGAGTAATGCAATAATGAACATATCTACATTGTTCAACTGGTGTCGCAACGGTATGTATATGACTGTTGTCGGAACCAGCTCCCGAAATTCACACATTAAATAAAAACGTTATGATGCGAGTATTCTTTACGTCTAAGGTCCTTTCGAATTTCAAAAAACTGTTCGATAACTGCCGTTATTGTTGAATCCGCTGAAATGAAGCAATCAAATCCACATGACATTGGAAAACTTACAAGTACTCCCGCAGGGCCAGGTCTAGATTGCTGCTGGCTCCGGCAGAGGCCTTCTGTCCTTCGATCAGGGACGCCCGCATCGCCTGATCGAAGGCGTCTGTCTGTCGCAGCAGTCCGTGCTGTCTGATGAGGTGGAGGTCCATCCTCGTGGTCGAGACCGAGGTCCATCCTCGTGGTCGAGACCGTGCAGTCTCCAACCGGGCAGTGACAAACCTTCCTGCTTGCTGGGCACTGTTGCCCGGCGGAGACTGATCTGGTTGCTGGCCTCGACCTGAGACATCTTATGTTTCTGCAGCGGAATAAAAGATACATAAGACACATATCAAAGTTCAGGTCGGAAAATTGTGATCGAAATTTATGGACCATTTTCGGGCAATGTGATATCGTCATTTGTCTGCAAAAATATTGCCAGTAGCTCAACAAACGTTATATCATCATAAAGACGAAGTCAGCGTTAAAACAACCAACGCAACAATACATGAGTTTTCGCAAGGGATATCACGGCAATCGCATCGAAAAGATTACTCCAATTTCGGTCCATAAATTCCAATCACAAATTCCCGACCTCGGACCAGAGATGTTTAATGGGACCCAACGCGAGGTGATATCCGATACGATATCAACGCATTCATAGAAACTCACCATATTGACGTGAACCTGTTTTTGTGAACCTGTTTTTGTGTGTGTGTTTTTATTTGGGCAGTAGTGGGGATGTCCCATTACATCAAAGTTCAGGTCGGAAAATTGTGATCGAAATTTATGGACCATTTTCGGGCAATGAGATATCGTCATTTGCCTGCAAAAATATTGCCAGTAGCTCAGCAAACGTTATATCATCATCAAGACGAAGTCAGCGTTAAAACAACCAACGCAACAATACATGAGTTTTCGCAAGGGATATTACGGCAATCGCATCGGAAAGATTACTCCAATTCGGTCTATAAATTCCAATCACAAATTCCCGACCTCGGACCAGAGATGTTTAATGGGACCCAATGCGAGGTGATACCCGATACGATATCAACGCATTCATAGAAACTCACCATATTGACGTGAACCTGTTTTTGTGAACCTGTTTTTGTGTGTGTGTTTTTTTTGGGCAGTAGTGGGGATGTCCCATTACATCAAAGTTCAGGTCGGAAAATTGTGATCGAAATTTATGGACCATTTTCGGGCAATGAGATATCGTCATTTGCCTACAAAAATATTGCCAGTAGCTCAACAAACGTTATATCATCATCAAGATGAAGTCAGCGTTAAAACAACCAACGCAACAATACATGAGTTTTCGCAAGGGATATCACGACAATCGCATCGAAAAGATTACTCCAATTTCGGTCCATAAATTCCAATCACAAATTCCCGACCTCGGACCAGAGATGTTTAATGGGACCCAATGCGAGGTGATATCCGATACGATATCAACGCATTCATAGAAACTCACCATGTTGATGTGAACCTGTTTTTGTGTGTGTGTTTTTTTGGGCAGTAGTGGGGATGTCCCATTACATCAAAGTTCAGGTCGGAAAATTGTGATCGAAATTTATGGACCATTTTTGGGCAATGAGATGTCGTCATTTGCCTGCAAAAATATTGCCAGTAGCTCAACAAACGTTATATCATCATGAAGACGAAGTCAGCGTTAAAACAACCAACGCAACAATACATGAGTTTTCGCAAGGGATATCACGGCAATCGCATCGAAAAGATTACTCCAATTTCGGTCCATAAATTCCAATCACAAATTCCCGACCTCGGACCAGAGATGTTTAATGGGACCCAATGCGAGGTGATATCCGATACGATATCAACGCATTCATAGAAACTCACCATGTTGACGTGAACCTGTCTTTGTGAACCTGTTTTTGTGTGTGTGTTTTTTGGGCAGTAGTGGGGATGTCCCATTACATCAAAGTTCAGGTCGGAAAATTGTGATCGAAATTCACGGACTATTTTCGGGCAATGAGATATCGTCATTTGCCTGCAAAAATATTGCCAGTAGCTCAACAAAGCTCGTAAACGAAATAATACATTAGTTTTCGAAAGGGATATCACGGCAATCGCATTGAAAAGACGATTCCTATTTCGGTCCATAAATTTCAATCACAAATTCCCGACCTCGGATTGTGCTGTTTTGACATGTACAATACCTGTCTAAGATGTCTCGGGACGTTCTCCGTCACCTTCGAACATCCTGGTACGGGACAGGTCCCCTGCGTTCGTGGCTATAAAATATGAATACATGATATCATGAAAAGGTCCATGAAAATTTAACATGAAGAAAAGGGGATAAAGAAATAATACAAATGACTGACTCTGTATTTTGCTGATTTCGATTGTAATAAATGATCGCTTATCAGTTTAGTGTACATCAAGTTAAAACTAGTTTCAACCTGAAATGTCGCCATTTCTATGATTTCATTTCTATGATCTTGTAAATGATCTTACACCGTTTACGGTGTCATTTGTCCTTACCTTCTTGAAGGTGACGGAGGCGGCGTCCTCCACCTCACCGACAGCACAGTCTGCTCGTCGTCTCTTGCGCTGTAAAAATAAAGAATCGCAATGAAAAAAACCGACTATTGATGAAGCACTGAGTAGGACAATAATTTAAATTGAATGTATCCGTCCACAGTTGTCGTCATATCGACAAATTCATATTCATTTTTGTGGGTTCGTATATATCAATGACTTGAGCTTGTAGAAATTTTAATTAACATACGTTGTTGTTAGGTCCCTCTTCCTCCATGGCTTCCTCGATCTCCTCCTCAGTGGGAATGTATTCCTCTTCGGATTCTGCATGACAAAGTGTATTATATTAATTTACCGTAGCAATCAGTAATTAGCGTCAAATACCAGAGTAAAACCATCATGTCTTAAAAAGTTTTTGTGCTCATCTTTCCATTGATTAAACAGCAATATCGAAATGAAACAACTTGGATTCCTACTAGCATTGAAAAATGAATATAGGGAAAGACCACGTTTTGGCAAAACTTACCCATTTCTTGCTGTTGTTCGTCTTCGCTCTGAATAAGGAATATTATGTAAATTTCACAGATAATTACAGATAAATATATTCAGTTGAATTTCAGTGATAATTAAAACAAACAAAAACAGTTGATTTCAGAACAATTTACAATCCTACATTTGTTGTGTTGTGTCACAAAAGTGTCATCAATGACCAATCATTGCAATAGATAGATTCATTTCACAAACCGTCACTTTCCAAACTTACGTCTTCCTTCTCTCTGCCTCCTCTCCTTTCCAGAAACATCTTAGTCTGCTGAAATGACAAGTTGAAAATATCTCACATGTTAAAATATCTCTGTATTATCACGGACTTTGTCAATATTGCATTAGATGTTTTGAATATTTATATATGTTACGACTGATAGTAATATTTCCTATCTGTACCAAACTTACTTCCTTTAGCTTTCTACTCATGAAACGCTGCTCCTCTATTCCTGGTTCCTCCCGTCCCTCCTCTTTCCTCGCATCCACTATCTCCTGTTCCTCCTGCATCTGCTAAAATATCATGTAAAATGTCCATGCACAATCAAAAGGAAAATTAAACATTTCATTGATAAGGACAAAATATCTCGTCAGTTGAATTAAGGGCTAGTTATGATCCTACTTCAAGAGACTTGTATAGGTGACATTCGGCTACCATTTAAATCCGATGCGTCATATTTTTTCCTAAACTCACCTTCCTTGCCGCTTTATCCTCTATTACCGGTTCCTCCTGCCCCTCCTCTTTCATCGCATCCTCCTGCTCCTCTATCTCCTGTTCCTCCTGCATCTGCTAAAATATCATGTAAAATTTCCATGCACAATCAAAAGGAAAATCAAACATTTCATTGATAAGGACAAAATACCTCGTCAGTTGAATTAAGGGCTAGTTATGATCCTACTTCAAGAGACTTGTATAGGTGACATTCGGCTACCATTTGAATCCGATGCGTCATATTTTTTTCTAAACTCACCTTCCTTGCCGCTTTATCCTCTATTACCGGTTCCTCCTGCCCCTCCTCTTTCATCGCATCCTCCTGCTCCTCTATCTCCTGGTCCTCCTGCATCTGCTAAAATATCATGTAAAATTTCCATGCACAATCAAAAGGAAAATCAAACATTTCATTGATAAGGACAAAATACCTCGTCAGTTGAATTAAGGGCTAGTTATGATCCTGCTTCAAGAGACTTGTATAGGTGACATCGGCTACCATTTGAATCCGATGCGTCATATTTTTTTCTAAACTCACCTTCCTTGCCGCTTTTTTTCTCTCTTTCTTCTCCATCTTCTTCCTATATCTCTCCCTTTTCCTAGCTACCTCTTCTTCTTCCTCGGTTCTTCTGCGCTGTTTCCTTCTTCTCTCTCGCTCTGCTTTTCCTTCCGATCTCCTCTTCTTCTCCTCTGCCTATATATATACAAACGCATATGTGCTTATATGCTTAAGGCATATCAATAAAACTATTCAAATTTCACCGTCGTTAGAGCTTGATATGCTAAGGCGTCTTATAACTCGTCTAATTAAGTGCAAGCTTGGTGAAACACTGTGCTCACCGAAAATATGTATCCAATATATTCATTAAGACCACAGTTGTTGTTTTTTTAATTTTGATCACTTTTTATTCATATGGAATTCATTCCTGCTCTCCTTTCAACCATCGTCTATTTCACCACTTACCTTTCTCTTTCTCTCCTTTTCCTCCTCCTCTCTCGTCTTCCTCAGTCTCTCCTCCTCCTCCTCTTTCTCGACCTATATACAAACGCACATATATATTGATCAAGACTAACCGCAGGATGCTTAAGCCATGCAGACAAAACTTGCAAATTAAATATATATCCGATTCATGAAAACCACAGTATATCTTGATTTTCATCATTTGTTAATGACATGGAATTCTTTCCTTTAAAATATCTTACCTGTTCTCTCCTCCTATTTTCCTCCTCCACTTCCTCCACAATCTCTGCAATCATGTCATTCAGCAACTGAAATTATAAGAAAACGAATACATTAGCGTTAATATGGGTCTTCGATTTCCATTGTTCCTTTATTCTTAGCATCACTGACAAGTCCTAAAAGGAAAGGGCTGACTGGTGCTATATCATTTTCCAAAAAATAGCACAATTACTTTAAGCATGAAATTTGGCAAAAAGTTCTTACATCTTTAAAAATGTCTTTCCTCCTCATTCTCTCTTCCTCTTTCCTCTCCTGTTTCGCTTGTCGTTTCTCCATCTGTTTCTTTACACGGGCCTCTCTGATATTGTCTTTCTTTATAACTTCCATTGTCTTCCTTTCATATTCAGCTTCCCTCTTTACATCTCGAATCCTTCTCTGCTCAGCTTTCTTTTCCTTTCTCTTTATCTCTCTTTCAGATTCCTCCATTTTCCTCCTTAGCTCCTCCTCCACCTTCCTCTTTGTCTGCGCCTCTAGAGCCCTCGCCTCTCTTTTCGCTTTCTACAATAGGTAAATATTCGATGAACCTACATATGTTTATTGCTATTCCATGAAAACTACTGAATTGTGACAAGCTGAATTTGACCACTTACAGGCAATAAAATTACGACAACGGAAGTTTTAGGGAAATATTAGAAAATGAATTGGATCTGATTCCTAGAGGCACTTACCTCCCTCCTCCTCCTCTCCCTCTTCCCCTCCACAATGATGTAATGTCCTTCCTGCAAATCAATTGAAAAAGAAATGAGGTGACATTCTACAGTGCTTTAATTTAGTTAAACTTTATCCCAGGTGGGACTGACAGGTGCACCGTGCCTTTATATGGGACAGACAGGTGCACCGTGCCTTTATATGGGACTGACAGGTGAACCGTGCCTTTATATGGGACAGACAGGTGTACCGTGCCTTTATATGGGACAGACAGGGATACCATAATTAACGCAACACAGACCTTGAAAAACCGTACATGAATAAAGTACAACAATTTGGTCTTAAACATTTAATAATCATCTAAAACACGCTGTTTCGGCTTTATTATGTACATTACATTAAAGTGAACAGGAAAACATTCGCTAATTTCAATTAAAAACTTATTGTAAATTTTTACCAGTGATTGCAATACCGCAAAAAATTGGTCCATAAAATCGGATCAGGAATTCCCGACCTGGCGAGGTCGGAAAATCGTGATCCAAATTTATGGACCAAAAATATCAAAAACTATGATCACGATTTTTTTTTTATTTTACTGTTCTACAAGACATAAAAACATATTTAATACTCATTTGAAAGGTTTGCAACATAATTAACGCAACACAGACCTTGAAAAACCGTACATGAAAAAAGTACAACAATTTGGTCTTAAACATTTAATAATCATCTAAAACACGCTGTTTCGGCTTTATTATGTACATTACATTAAAGTGAACGGGAAAACATTCGCTAATTTCAATTAAAAACTTATTGTAAATTTTTACCAGTGATTGCAATACCGCAAAAAATTGGTCCATAAAATCGGATCAGGAATTCCCGACCTGGCGAGGTCGGAAAATCGTGATCCAAATTTATGGACCAAAAATATCAAAAACTATGATTACGATTTTTTTTTATTTTACTGTTCTACAAGACATAAAAACATATTTAATACTCATTTGAAAGGTTTGCAACATAATTAACGCAACACAGACCTTGAAAAACCGTACATGAAAAAAGTACAACAATTTGGTCTTAAACATTTAATAATCATCTAAAACACGCTGTTTCGGCTTTATTATGTACATTACATTAAAGTGAACGGGAAAACATTCGCTAATTTCAATTAAAAACTTATTGTAAATTTTTACCAGTGATTGCAATACCGCAAAAAATTGGTCCATAAAATCGGATCAGGAATTCCCGACCTGGCGAGGTCGGAAAATCGTGATCCAAATTTATGGACCAAAAATATCGAAACTTGTGATCACGGAAATTTTGTTTGTTTGTGTTCTACAAGAGATATTAACATATATACAGCTTATTTAAATGGTTTGCAACATAATTAACCCCACGGACAGACCTTGAAATGTCGCACATGAAAAACATATAATCGATTCTATCTCATTCACTTAATAATCATCTTAGACACTCTGTTTCGGGTTAATTATGTTCCTAACACTAAAGTGAACGGGAAAACATTCGCTAATTTCAATTGGAAAGTTATTGTAATTTTTTTCCAGTGATTGTTAAACTGAAAATTTTGGTCCATAAATTCGGATAAAGATTTCCCGACCTGGCGAGGTCGGAAAATCGTGATCCAAATTTATGGACCAAAAATATCGAAACTTGTGATCACGGAATTTTTTTTTGTTTGTGTTCTACAAGAGATATTAACATATATACAGCTTATTTAAATGGTTTGCAACATAATTGACCCCGCGGACAGACCTGGAAATGTTGCTCACGAAAAATATATAGTCAATTCTATCTCACGCACTTAATAATCATCTTTGACACTCTATTTCGGGTTAATTATGTTCCTAACACTTAAGTGAACAGGCAGACCTTCTTTAATTTCAATTGAAAAGTGATTGCGATTTTTACCAGTGATTGTTAAACTGAAAATTTTGGTCCATAAATTTGGGTCAAGAAATCCCGACCTGGCGAGGTCGGAAAATCGTGATCCAAATTTATGGACCAAAAATATCGAAACTTATGATCACGGATTTTTTTTTTTTTTGTGTTCTACAAGAGATATTAACATATATACAGCTTATTTAAATGGTGTGCAACATAATTGACCCCGCGGACAGACCTGGAAATGTTGCTCACGAAAAATATATAGTCAATTCTATCTCACGCACTTAATAATCATCTTTGACACTCTATTTCGGGTTAATTATGTTCCTAACACTTAAGTGAACAGGCAGACCTTCTTTAATTTCAATTGAAAAGTGATTGCGATTTTTACCAGTGATTGTTAAACTGAAAATTTTGGTCCATAAATTTGGATCAAGAAATCCCGACCTGGCGAGGTCGGAAAATCGTGAATCAAATTTATGGACCAAAAATATCGAAACTTATGATCACGGAATTTTTTTATTTTTTTTTTTTTGTTCTACAAGAGATATTAACATATATACAGCTTATTTAAATGGTGTGCAACATAATTGACCCCGCGGACAGACCTGGAAATGTTGCTCACGAAAAATATATAGTCAATTCTATCTCACGCACTTAATAATCATCTTTGACACTCTATTTCGGGTTAATTATGTTCCTAACACTTAAGTGAACAGGCAGACCTTCTTTAATTTCAATTGAAAAGTGATTGCGATTTTTACCAGTGATTGTTAAACTGAAAATTTTGGTCCATAAATTTGGATCAAGAAATCCCGACCTGGCGAGGTCGGAAAATCGTGATCCAAATTTATGGACCAAAAATATCGAAACTTATGATCACGGAATTTTTTTTCTTTGCGTTCTACAAGAGATATTAACATATATACAGCTTATTTAAATGGTTTGCAACATAATTGACCCCGCGGACAGACCTGGAAATGTTGCTCGCGAAAAATATTGAATCGATTCTATCTCACGCACTTAATAATCATCTTAGACACTCTGTTTCGGGTTAATTATGTTCCTAACACTAAAGTGAACAGACAGACCTTCTTTGATTTCAATTGAAAAGTGATTGCGAATTTTTACCGGTGATTGTTTAACTGAAAATTTTGGTCCATAAATTTGGATCAAGAAATCCCGACCTGGCGAGGTCGGAAAATCGTGATCCAGATTTATGGACCGAACCCACTTTTTCATATGTAATTTCTTTAGAAATAGTTTTTTGGTAAACATCTCGATGGATTGAGCATAAACACGTTAAACCAGTCACAATGACATGTTTGTCGTCCATAAATCACTTACGGTTGTGTTGGTCCATAAAATGGATCCAAAATTCCCGACCTGAAAATGGGACCATAAAGTGGATCGGGATTTTCCGACCTGGCGGTGTTTTTCGAGTGGACGTATTTTTTTCATTTAACGATATATTCTAAAGATGCTCAATATCTGAACTGTAATAGACGTGGGGCACATGCCAAACGCAAAGGCTTTCTCTTCTGGTGTCTTTATCGATTTTTACGACCAATCGTAATTTTAGGTCGGGGATCACGGTCGGATTTTGTTGAATTTGTCTCGTCACTTTTTCATTCGAATTCATTTCAAGTTCTGTCTTTGTGTGAATGAAGCATGCTAGTGAAGTGAAAACATATCAAAAGATCGTGCGGATCCGTTCGTAAATGCGAAATTCTGTTCGAAAAGAGTCAGGTCGGGAATCCTGATCCGTCCAATTTTTTAGGACCAAAATCGATAAAACTCGATTTTTTCAAAAAATAACAAAGATAAACGTAAATCGTGTATGGCATAAGAGAAAAAAAGTAACGAATTACTCACAAACCGAGTTATACACCTCTAGACCGAGTTTTGACCTCACCGTGAAAAGTTGAAATTTGAAAATCGTGATCCCCGACCCGACCCACGACAACATAGAAAAATCAGATTTTCCAAAAAGTATACATTAGAAAGAGAAGATATTTTGCACAGTGGTCGTTAAATAGCAGGCGCAACTGTCTGCAAAAGATGAACGAATTCCATATGTAAATTAAATAATTATGACGAAAATAAAAAACATCGAGATTTAGGTTCGATCCTAGGTAGGGTCGACTTGGTGGGATATCCCGACCCGGGTGTCTTCTTCCCAGAGTCGTAGGTTCGAATCTAAATGACGGAAATGGGTAAATTGGGTGTAATCGACCTCATTTCTGTGTTCTACAACCCTCTCAGCCCGAGTTTCGAGCCGATATCTCGAGCCGTTTCTGAGATAATTTTTTTTGGTCCTAAGCGTTTTGACCGACTTAAGAACCGGGTATCGCGGGATTTTACCAACCAAACCCTCCTGAAAACGATAAACATGTTTTTAGGCCTTACTCAGACATTCGAGTCGGCTCCCGTTTTTCTTCTAAGTCCTCAGGCCGGAACTTTTGCCGATTTATAGTGCTACCTCACTGAAGCATATTGCCGAAGACACCCAGCAGCACACCCCACCCGGTCACATTATACTGACAACGGGCGAACCAGTCGTCCCACTCCAAATATGCTGAGCGCTAAGCAGGAGTAGCAACTACCATTTTTAAAGACTCTGGTATGTCTCGGCTAGGGGACAGAACCAAAAGCCTTCCTCACAGGGGCGAACGCTCAACTAAAGGCCAAAAGTTAGGCATTGTCAAGGGAGACATTAGGAAGAAAGTTGTTCAGAAAGAAGAGAAAAGATAAGATCCCAAATTTAGTCGCCTCTTACGATCATGCAATGGGGGCAGCAGGTACAATTCTTACGCCCTACCTGCAGGGCAGTGTACGGGATACACGATATATGGTTCAGTAAACACGATACACGGTACGTGATCACGGTATGACAAACACGATTACGATACAAGGTAAGATACACGATTCTCAGTTCAGTAAACACGATACAAGGTACAATTTACGGTATTCACGCTATGGAATACACGATACACGGTACGGGATAGACGATAAATGTTACTGGATACATGATACAGTACGGGATACACGATACATGGAACGGGATTCACAGTACAGTAAACACGATACAAGGTACGAGATAAACGATTCACAGTACAGTAAACACGATACAAGGTACGAGATACACGATTCACGGTTTATTAAACCCGATGCATGTTACGAGATACAGGGTACAGTTAACACGACACAAGGTACGAGATACACGATTCACTGTTCAGTAAACACGATACAAGGTACGAGATACACAATTCACAGTACAGTTAACACGATACAAGGTACGGGATATACGATTCACAGTACAGTAAACAGGACACAAGGTACGAGATACACGATTCACTGTTCAGTAAACACGATACAAGGTACGAGATACACAATTCACAGTACAGTTAACACGATACAAGGTGCGAGATACAGGTACAGTTTACACGATACAAGGTACGAGATACACGATTCACGGAGGTCAAATGATACAAAATCGAAAAATTCAAATTCTTTTAAAACGTTTTATTTTCATCGTATGTGTAAGAAAACGTTATTTTAAAGATTGGTTAAAGAAGGGAAGCGAAGAGAAAACGAAGAGAAATCGTAGGTAAAACGTACAAAAGCGTTCGTCAGAACGAGAACATGTCTGCGATCATTTTCTTGTTGGAAATCCCGTGTTTTGATCTTGATCAAATCTAGTTTTTACGTGATCTAGCAAAGTCCTTAATTGCATAATTTAGTCATCACATATATCTGAAGTATCTAGCTAGTAACATGTCTGTTTGAGAAATTGGTCCAGATACATGTACGACCCGTGACGGATGAGAAGACGATAAACATTGATAAGATCATTACTTTGTCCACGCGGGGACATACTGTATATTTATTGTTTCGTAATTGTTTGAAGAAAACCAAATTTTATCCTCATTACTATAACTTATAATTATTTTGTCTGACTTTTTGTAGCGGGCTTCATACATAGACTACAATTATTTGAACATTTCGTAGTTTAAATACACGGCTCAAAGACGTGTGTTTTCGTACTATCATTATTTATGTTGATATATATATGCTACTTGCAGTTTACAGGGACGACTCTGGCGTGGCTAATAGCATAGACATACACTTCGGTGCATTTATATTACCGGTAGATATAGAAATCCGTGCTCATATTTTCCTAACTATATATATAGTAGTTATTCAACCTTATTATTTCATTAACAGCCAAATTGTCACAGCAATTACCATTTAACCAGCCAAGTACAAAATCATTATGCGAGATCTCTTTTTTCGATTACATGCATGATTGGAATCTATGTGTGTGTACTATAAATGTTGTATATATTGTTAAATGGAAATTGTCAAATAAATATTGTTTGAAATACATAGACTACATAATGATGTGTACAATGTATGAATAGTCGATGTGCTCTCTTTATTGTGAGAAAACAATACGTTGGTATTTGTAATAAAAAAAAAATCTATAAAATACATTTTAACATATTTCAATTAATTATAAGCATAACATGGGAATCTTTCCCGTCCCTTTTATTTTGGAAGCAAAACAAAATGACGTACTGACAATGCAGACGTCACCATTACGATCAAGACCTAACGTCCAAACAATGTGAACTATTTAGTCCTTTCTCTATCTATAGACCAGTCTATTTTACGTCCAACGAAGCCTGATGATAGATCTTGTAATTTGAAATTTTCCATTGAAACTGGTAGGTAGCAAAGGAGTTCAAGAAGAAAATATTTACCTTGTGTGAAGAGATGAGTATAATAGATATATCATTATCTTGGTTTTGTTTTACCACAATCATTGAAAATTCGCTAGGAAATCATATATTCCAAATTATTACCGTTTAAATCCAAATGAAACCAAACTGAATGATCTATTAAACGGTCATACTTATAAATGAGTTATAAATGGTGTATCATTATTTTCTAGAAAAAAATCTCTATTTCGCGTAATCTAATCATAATTGAAGTTAAAGCGATATAGATTAATTATCTATACACAGAACAATTACCGATCGTATAGTTACCGTTATAGAAATGGTTTCACCTGCTGTTAACACCTGCCAATCACATATTTTAATTACAATAGAGAGTATACCTGTTTCGCAATGACCCCATCGGACCCCTATGGGGTTTTTTTTACCTGAGGGGAGTATATGTTGTTATCCAGAAGGATTTTAGGCTATAGTTGGTCCATGTTTACTACCTTTATCTCACATCTTACTGTAGGATTTTTAGTTTAAGACACCTGCCGTTTCCTTTAATTTCCGTATGCGATGTTAAGGCTTTTGTTTAATTTTCTTAAATCATTAACATAATTCAGTTTTAGGTACGCAATGTTATTGTTGCTATACATTTATAATATTTACGTATTGCTTTGCCCTTAGCTGTTAATAGGACGTTAAACAAAATAAACCAAACCAAACCAAACTGCCATCCCATGAAGTAAAATATGTATACAAAATGTACATGTACGTATACGCTAATGCTATTTAAATGGATCTAGATTTGAAAGTATTCTAAGATCAACTTATATCCGACAATGCTATCTTCGGGCTGAAAACTGGTTATAGTAATTTAAATGTAAACATTGGCTTCATATTCATTAAGATTATTTTATCAAATTGATGACAATCGCTTTATGAACGTACGACGAATTTAATGCAGAAAGTTTTGTTTATTAAAAGTACACACGTTGAAACAGAGACATGTAATAATTTAAGAGTCCCCTGCTTGAAATAAATAAATGAAATAATTACACATTTTAAATCTCAACAATTAGTGTTCGTGTATTATTTCAATAATTAATAACAAATACACGGGATAACAGCTACCGTAATTTTTGAAGTAAATATAAACTTAATATTGTGAAATTATACCTTTATGTTTTGGGCGACATTCATAAATCCTAGCGTAAGACTTTTTTTACAGCCAATTAATTAGACAATAGATAGTTGAGATACTTGCATCGAATGGGATCGACAGTTTACCAGATGACACACCCTAATCAGGCACAGCCTACTATAGCTCCGCCCACATACTCTCAGATTTGTTGCCACAGGTGTGATTGACATGTCTAGATGTTTTAATCGTTTGCTGATGTCACTGCACGTTCATGAAATTTATGTAAAGGCTATAAACAGACATATAGATTCGCTTGTTATCGTACATGGATTGATATATTTAATCATAAAACAGTTACCTGTACAATAACAAACTCGTAGAGACTCGGCAAAAATCAGACCCCGCAGATCGTCAGTACCGACCGCAGTGCAATTAGGGTGCATGTGATTATTTATTTATTTATTACCGTATTTCGTTCCATTAACACATTAAAATCACAGACACATTGATGACTTGAACATTACAATAAGCAGACATCTGTCTCCGGCCGTATCTTCATCTGTGACAGTGTACCATTGTATATTTATAACGTACCCTGATGTGAGCCTCGCAGAGTTCACATACACAGCGCCATCTGTATCAAGGTCAGCAAAAGTGTTTTCCCCGATAGTTAAACATTGTCAGCTCCAACATGGATTGAACGACACAGAATTTACAGATAACATCGATGTGTTACAGTAACGACAAATTCTATGAACACGCACGTTCATAGCGTAAAATTTACCACTAAATACCCACACATTCGAGTACAATTTTACCGTAGATCTATATATAAATGATTGAAAACGAAACTGGTATTCACTGACGCATGTTATATTTTGGGCGTAAGAATTGTACCTGCTGCCCCCATTGCATGATCGTAAGAGGCGACTAAATTTGGGATCTTATCTTTTCTCCTCTTTTTTAACAACTTTCTTCCTAACGTCTCACTTGACACTGCCTCACTTTTGGCCTTTAGTTGAGCGTTCGCCCCTGTGAGGAAGGCTCTGGGTTCTGTCCTCTGGCCGAGGCATACCAGAGTCTTTAAAAATGGTAGTTGCTGCTCCTGCTTAGCGCTCAGCATACAAGGAGTGGGGCTACTGGTTGGCCCATTGTCAGTATAATGTGACCGGGTGGGGTGTCCTGCTGGGTGTCTTCGGCAGTACGCTTCAGTGAGGTACACTATAAATCGGCAAAAGTTCCGGCCTATCACAAGGAGACTTAACACGAACATACCGCAGCCTCCCAAAACACACATACGCACTCACCACACGCATGCATGTTGCACGCACGGGAGGCCGTCCTTAAATGACCTTAGCTGTTAATAGGACGTTAAACAAAATAAACTAAACCAAACCAAATTTACAGTTTGTACTGAAAAAACTGCTTCTAGAAAATTAACAGACAGCCTGGACAGACTGCTCAAACTTAATCCACGTCGCCTATTATTGAAGGACTGTGACAGCGGATTCGTTGAGCGGATCCGCCGCGAACTCGCCGCAAACCCGCCGCGAATTCGCTGCTAGCACCCTGCGAACACCCTGCAAACATCCCGCGGATACGAGCGATAGGGCTTAAAATGTTCCGCTCCCGCTGGGTTTGGGTAAAAAATCACCCTCCCAGTACTGTACACAGTCATCACACGCATGTATGTCGCACACATATTTGGAGTGGAACGACTGGTTCGCCCGTTGTCAGTATAATGTGACCGGGTGGGGTGTCCTGCTGGGTGTTTTCGGCAGTATGCTTCCGTGAGGTAGCACTTTAAATCGGCAAAAGTTCCGGCCTATCACAAGGAGACTTAACACGAACATACCACAGCCTCCCAAAACACACATACGCACTCATAACACGCATGCATGTCGCACGCATCGGAGGCCGTCCTTAAATGACCTTAGCTGTTAATAGGACGTTAAACAAAATAAACAAAACCAAACCAATCTTTGATGAATGGTACTATTGTAAATAGTCGAACTGGACGTCAATTGGGCCTAATAAAATGGATCACGAATTGTCGACCAATGATACGGTCCATGAAATAGATCACGATGTGTCGACCTGAAACATGATATCTTACATGTGTTCGAGATATATTTCAGTAAAATTTGAAAACATACCTGACGAAGGTGCCGGGGAATGTTCTCCAGCACCTTGTCGCAGTCCGGCATCGGGCACTCGCGCTTGGGCCTGTGCTGAAAAAAATAAAATAAAATAAAATAATAGTTGGTTTGGTTTATTTTGTTTAACGTCCTATTAACATCTAAGGTCATTTAAGGACGGCCTCCCGTGCGTGCGACATGTATGAGTGTGGTGAGTGCGTATGTGTGTTTTGGGAGGCTGCCGTATGTTCGTGTTAAGTCTCCTTGTGATAGGCCGGAACTTTTGCCGATTTAAAGTGCTATCTCACTGAAGCATACTGCCGAAGACACCCAGTAGCACACCCCACCCGGTCACATTATACTGACAACGGGCGAACCAGTCGTCCCACTCCAAATATGCCGAGCGCTAAGCAGGAGTAGCAACTACCATTTTTAAAGACTGTGGTATGTCTCGGCTAGGGGACAGAACCCAAAACCTTCCGCACAGCGGCGAACGCTCAACTAAAGGCCAAAAGTGAGGCATTGTCAAGGGAGACATTAGGAAGAAGAAAGTTATCAGGAAAGAAGAGAAAAGATAAGATCCCAAGTTTAGTCGCCTCTTACGATCATGCAATGGGGGCAGCAGGTACAATTCTTATAAAATAATAGTAATGATCTATATCAACCGTCATGTTATTGTTTGTGTAAGCGTTCTACTTTGCAGAAGAACATCTATTCCAAGCTACTATAAACAATCACAGTCTTAACCGCGTGTCCTCTGCCGGACGATCCCTGATGACCTGGACCTCCATCCGACCCTCTTCTATATTCCGCTCATTTAATCCCTATAAGAAATAAGTACTGCATCATATACTTGATTTATTCAAAAATGGATAATTTGTCTGAACATTTGCTTCTGTTATAAGAATGATTGAAAGGTAAATTTTACAGTTTTACATACATTCATCTCCGCTTCTGATTCCCACTCCTCGTCCTCAGTCTCGATTGCTTCCTCCCGCCTCTCCTCTACATAATCCTTTCTTTCTTCCTTTGTTGGCTTCCACTCATCCTGGCTTTCTGTACAATGAAGATAATTGTAAATCAGCAATACAGTGTTGTTATTTCTTGATCGGTTCAAGTATTTACCCATATTATTTGAATACTAACCTTCGTGCTCGTCCCATCAATCACTTGTCGTTTGCTTGTCGTTTGCTTGTCGTTCTCCTCAGTCTACTCAAGCTTATGCTACAGAAAATTAGAGCAATTATAAATACAGTGATTAATAAAAGAGCCTTGTGGCACAAACATAGGTGACATCGACTACCATCTATTGCATTGGATAATTTGAAAATTACGATAGATTTAAATCCAATGCATCATATTTTTTCTAATCTCACCTCTTTCCTTGCCTCTTTCCTCTCCTTTCGCTCTTTCCTTTCCAGCCTCTTCCTTCGTCTTTCCACCTCTGCCTCTTCCTCCGCCCTTCTCTTCTCCTTCCCCCTTCTCTTCTTTGCTCTCTTTTTCTCTGCCTTCTGCTTCCTCTCCGCCTCTGTCTCCTCCTTTTCCTATTTTGAATATATATAAACAAACGCACATATTGGTTGATCAAGACTAACAAGACATACACATAAAACTATTCAAATTAACAGTTGACCATTCAGTCGGAAATCTAGATCCGATTTATAAAGATATCGTCTTTGTCGTCTGCCTTCTCTGCTCTCTCCTCCTCTCCTCTTCCTTCCTCCTTCCCACTTCCCTCATGAACAGTTCGCTTTCGGTTTTCTGCAATATGTACATATTTGCTCACAACGTTACAAAGATCCAAAAATGTGATCGGCGACCTTACCATCGAAACCTAGAACAGAACGATTTCTCAAAAAGCAAAAGTCTAGGACCAAAAATGACCACTTTCAGGTCGGGGATCAATTGATCCCCGACCTGATTAGGACCATTTTTGGAAAAAGTCCGTGATCCCCGACCTGATCCCCGACCTGGCCTGATCACCGACCCGACTTTCCTGATCACCGACCTGAACTCTGGTCCATAAAAATTGTGATCCCCGACCCGGCCAAAAAGACCAAAATGGATCACCGACCTCGTCGAAAAGACCAATTTGGATCACCGACCTGATTATTTTTGGTCCATAAAGATGGGATCAGGATTTTCCGACCTGCTCAATAACGTTTTGGTCCATAAAAATGGATCCAAATTTTCCGACCTAAGTCATATCAAGAGATAATTCTCCAGTTTGGTCCATAAAAATGGATCCAAATTTTCCGACCTGACTCATCTCAAAAACGAATTCACCAGTTTGGTCCATAAAAATGGATCCAAAATTTCCGACCTGACTCGTATCAAAAGCTAATTCACCAGTTTGGTTCATAAAAATGGATCCAAAATTTCCGACCTAACTCTCATATCAAAAATAAAAGCATAATTAATCATTTTTTTTTGTAATAGAGAGAGTAGTGGTCGATGCGATTGTTCGTTGGCGGATCAGTCAAAATTGGTCCATAAATTCGGATCACGGTTTCCCGACCTGGGACATTGTGAATTTCATGAGACACCCGTCTGTGGTAATATATCAGCTACGATTTCCACATAGTCATTGTTGCATGCTGGCAAATTAGATAAGCCATCGTAACGTGATGGTTTTGTCCATAACTTGTTTCACCCAGATGACAAGTCGGAAATGGTCCATAAATTTGGATCACAGTTTTCCGACCTGGGACATTGTGAATTTCATGAGACACCCGTTTGTGGTAATATATCAGGTACAATTTCCACATAGTCATTGTTGCATGCTGGCAAATTCGATAAGCCATCGTAACGTGATGGTTTTATCCATAACTTGTTTCACCCAGATGACAAGTCGAAAATGGTCCATAAATTTGGATCACAGTTTTCCGACCTGGGACATTGTGAATTTCATGAGACACCCGTTTGTGGTAATATATCAGGTACTATTTCCACATAGTCATTGTTGCATGCTGGCAATTTAGATAAGCCATCGTAACGTGATGGTTTTGTCCATAACTTGTTTCACCCAGACGACAAGTCGAAAATGGTCCATAAATTTGGATCACATTTTTAGGTCACCTGAGACGAAGTCTCAAGTGACCTATTCTAATCGCCTTTTGTCCGTCGTCGTGCGTCGTGCGTCGTGCGTCCGTAAACTTTTTACATTTTCGACTTCTTCTCCAAAACCACTTAACAAAATTCAATGAAATTTGGCAGAAAGTTTCTATGGCTGAAGGTCAACCAAAATTGTGAATTATATGGTCCCCAGCCCCCAGGGGCCTGAGAGGTGGGACCAAAAAGGGTCAAATTGACTAAAACTTCAAAAATCTTCTTCTCTACTCTCAGATATGGTAGAATCAAATACTCTTTATAGATGGAAGGGTCTTAAGGTGCTTACCAAAATTGTGATTTTCATGACCCTGGGGTCTCACGTTTGCCCCTGGGGAGGGGGTAAACTTACTATAGTTATATAGGGAAATCACATTTTTGACTATTATTTGTTGGATTTGTATTGGAATTCATTCTAACTTGGTTCAAATTAACAGCATGGGATTACAGTTTGATGTTATGTACATGTTGGCCCTGGTTGACCCCCAGGGGCTGATGGGCGGGGCCAAAAAGGGTCAAATTGACTGAAATTTCAAAAATCTTCTCTACTCTCAGATATATTAGAATCAAATACTCTTCATAGATGGAAGGCTCTTCAGGTGCTTTACCAAAATTGTGAATTTCATGACCCTGGGGTCTCCCGTTTGCCCCTGGGTAGGGGGTAAACTTTACTATAGTTTATATAGGGAAATAACATTTTTTGACTATTATTTGTTGGATTTGTATTGGAATTCATTCTAACTTGGTTCAAATTATCATCATTGGATTATAGTTTGATGTTATGTACATGTTGGCCCTGGTTGACCCCCAGGGGCTGGTGGGCGGGGCCAAAAAGGGTCAAATTGACTGAAATTTCAAAAATCTTCTTCTCTACTCTCAGATATGTTAGAATCAAATACTCTTCATAGATGGTTTACGAAAATTGTGAATTTCATGACCCTGCGGTCTCACGTTTGCCCCTGGAGAGGGGGTAAACTTTACTATAGTTTATATAGGGAAATCACATTTTTGACGATTACAGTGCAGGCCGTAGGAATGAACACAAAGTCACCATGTGCCGGCGTTTGATTTTCTATTCAAGGGGTCAATCACCGCGACTGATCACCCTAAATCCCTATCAGGGATCATGAACACGGCGTCATCGCGATCCCCGGTGGTAATGTGTTCATCAAAATCCGCGGTGATCGTTTCTCCGTGAAACATCAAAGCAATTTGTCCGCCGCGAATCCTGATGATGCAGCCCCGGAGGGCCACGATTACATTCAGCCCTCGGTTTTACCTGTGGTGGGGTGGCTCTCAGTTGACCATTATCGACCCTTATCGTTGTACGTGTACCGATTTCTTTACCGCTAGCAGTCGAGACGATTGGTAGATTTTGTGACTTACATGCAAGTGTCCTATCCCTAATGTATGACTCGAATTCGAAGTGATACGGTTCTCCGTGACGATCATGGGTATAACTAAATAAAAAAAAACATCGGGATACCGTATAGTGAGTCTACGAAATTCCCTTAACGTCTCAATTGCTGCTGTTGATAAATGATGTGGTTTAAATGATCTGCAATTCAATACTTGTATATAGGCCTATGCATTGAGTCACTACTGATTTAGCTGACCTGTTTATAGATGGCGCTTTGTGCATGACCTCAGATGCCATGACCTCGGAGAGGCCACATAAGGGGCTCGTTATTTAGTGAAAGATCTCGGACTTATTTTTACGTGATCGATCTAGCAAAGTCCTTAATTGCATAATTTAGTCATCACATATATCTGAAGTATCTAGCTAGTAAGATGTCTGTTTGAGAAATTGATCCATATACATGTACGACCTGTGACGGATGAGAAGACGATAAACATTGATAAGATCATTACTTGTCCTCGCGGGGACATAATGTATGTTTTTTGTTTCGTAATTGTTTGAAGAAAACCAAATTTTATCCTGAATACTATAGCTTATAATTATTTCGTCTGACTTTTTGTAGCGGGTTTCATACATAGACTGTACAATTATTTAAACATTTCGTAGTTTAAATACACGACTTAAAGACGTTGTGTGTTTTCTTACTATCATTATTTATGTTGATATACATGTATATGCTACTTGCAGTTTACAGGGACGATTCCGGCGTGGCTAATAGCATAGACATACACTTGGGCGTATTCAAATTACCTGTAGATATAGAAATCCATGCTCATATTTTCCAAACTATATATATAGTAGTTAATCAACTTCATTATTTCATTAACAGCCAAATTGTCACAGCAAAATCATTATGCGAGGTTTCTATTTTTTCGATTACGTGCATGATTGGAATCTATGTGTGTATACTATAAATGTTGTGTATATTGTTAAATGGAAATTGTCAAATAAATATTGTTTGAAATACATAGACTACAGAATGATATGTGTGTATAGTCCGATGTGCTCTCTTTATTGTGAGAAAACAATACATTGGTGTATGTAATAAAGAAATCAATAAAATAGATTTTAACATATTTCAATTAATTATAAGCATAACATGGGAATCTTTCCCGTCCCTTTTATTTTGGAAGCAAAACAAAACAACGTACTAACAATACAGACGTCACCATTACGATCAAGACCTAACGTCCAAACAATGTGAACTATTTCGTCCTTTCTCTATCTACAGACCAGTCTATTTTACGTCCAACGAAGCCTGATGATAGATCATGTAATTTGAAATTTTCCATTGAACTGGTAGGTAACAAAGGAGTTCCAGAAGAAAATATTTACCTTCTGTGAAGAGAATGTCGGAGATGAGTATATAATAGATATATTATATCATTATCGTGGTTTTGTTTTACCGCAATCATTGAAAATTCGCTAGGAAATCATATATTCCAAATCGTTACCGTTTAAAACCAAATGAAATCAAACTGAATGATCTATTAAACGGTCATACTTATAAATGAGTTATAAATGGTGTATCATTATTTTCTAGAAAAAAATCTCTATATCGCGTAATATAATCATAATTGAAGTTAGTGAAAGCGATATAGATTAATTCTCTATACACAGAACAATTACATGCCGTGTAATTACCGTTATAGAAATATTTTCACCAACTGTTAACACCTGTCAATCACATATCTTAATTACAATAGAGAGTATACCTGTTTCGCAATGACCCCATCGGACCCCTATGGTTTTTTTACCTGAGGGGAGTATATGTTGTTATCCAGAAGGATTTTAGGCTGTAGTTGGTCCATGTCTACTACCTGTATCTCACATCTTACCGTAGGATTTTTTTTTGAAATAAATAAATGAAATTACACGTTTTAAATCGCAACAATTAGTGTTCGTGTATTATCTCAATAATTAATAACAAATACACGGGATAACAGCTACCGTAATTATTTAAGTAAATATAAACTAAATATTGTGAAATTATACCCTTATGTTTTGGGCGACACTCTCATAAATCCTAGCGTAAGACTTTTTTTACAGAGAATTAATTAGACAATAGATTGCTGGGATACCTGCATCGAATGGGGTGGACAGTTTACCTGATGACACACCATAATCAGGCACAGCCTACTATAGCTCCGCCCACATACTCTCAGATTTGTTGCCACAGGTGTGATTGACATGTCTAGATGATTTTTACAAAGGACATCGTCGAAGTTTTAATCGTTTGCTGATGTCACTGCACATTCATGAAATTAATGTAAAGGCTATAAACAGACATATAGATTCGCTTGTTACCGTACATTGATTGATATATTTCATCAGAAGACAGTTACCTGTACAATAGCAAACTCGTAGAGACTCGGCAAAAACCAGACACAGCAGATCGTCAGTACCGACCGCAGTGTAATTTAATTAGGGTGCATGTGATTATTTATTTATTACCATATTTCGTTCAATTAACGCATTAAAATCAGACACATTGTTGACTTGAACATTACAATAAGCAGACATCTGTCTCCGGCCGTATCTTCATCTGTGTACCATTGTCGTGGTCATTTATTTGCTACATAAAATACTGTGTTATCGAACATAAACATAATATGTCGTTACTAAAACCAAAGACATATATATGTCTCTGCTAAAACATATATATCATGTGGCATAAAACTTAGTTGTTGCTAGCCACATCGTCATTCACAATATAAAAGTGGTACGCATTCAGATATTTTCATTGATATTTATAACGTACCCTCATGTGAGCCCACAGGCGCTTGCATAGAAAATATTACTTTCAATTTCAATTATGTTTAATCTGTTAGCGCCTGTGTAGGACTATGATCTAAAGTTTTCTGACTGCAGTTCAAAGGAACCTTGCAACTTACCTGTGATAAACGGTGATGAGTACACAACTAAATTCACACATGTTCCTAATAATTTGATAGTTGTGTAATTGTCTGTAGCTAATTTCAGGTATCAAACGTCATTTTTTCAGCGGTATTATCAAGCAGGGAAAGTAACCATTTAGGAACACAAAATGTCAAACTTTTCAGGAAAATCAAAACCGAGAATAATATGCATAGAAAGAAAAAAATATTGGGAGAAAGATCCTATGGTCAGTTAATTTATGTACATGTCTGTGATATTTAAATAAGACACACTAAAAAAATACCGAAGACGAGTTTAATTCTTTATTCGAGGTACGGACAAAAGCCCCCCCCCCCCCCCCCCCCCCCCCCCCCCCGGACATTAGCCCCTAGGACAATAGTCCCTCCGGACAATAGTCCCTTCACACTAATATTCATAGTACAAATGTATAACACAATTATTGATCACTTTAGCCACATACAATACCGACAAACGGACGTGATATCTAGCGTGTACTGTACAGAATGACCATGACATTATTATAGTAAATTGAAATACTTATACATTAACAACTGCTGGCATATTTGTAAAATTTTCAGATTGTAAATACCAAGTAGACATCATGTATGTATATTTACTATATCTTCATCCAATACACACACATGTATGAATACGTGTGCCTGTTCACTCGTCTGTACATATACAACACGTATCATTCAAAAGCAACTTAATCCAAAATGCTCAATTTGTTATACTCTCTTCTTTATCACATTTTTGAATTGAATATTCTTGTATTTTGTACCATCATGTGACTATGTTATTATTCATTGTTTTGTTAATTTTACGGGAGAAGTCGTTTATAAGTTGGTCAAATTTGCTGACTAATCCCTTTGTCATTTCTGTATATCAATAAAATATGTTTTAACTTAAACTACAACACGTGTACAGTGGACCCGCGATAATCCGGACGCCGATAGTCCGGAAAACTCACAGTCCGGACGGAAATGCACGGGAACGGATTTCCGTAACGTTATTTGTACTCACCAGTCCGGAAATTTGGATTCCGATTCCGGAAGCCCATTTTGAGAACGGAGCGTACTTTTCATTAGTAAATTTCCCTCAATAATCCGGACGATTTTTTCACCACGAGGAGAAAAAAATGTCGGGGCAAGTCACCCGTGTCGACAGCTGTACAGACTATCGCTTGACACTGTGCGTAGTCATAGCGACCGCTGCCAGGTCATAGCCCCGGGTGTTTACCTGTGTTACAATGTGTAGCTTTTGTTTTTATAACGGTACATTGCTTTTTCTCTACGACCTAAATGTTACAGTATTAAAGGATTTTATAGCCTGGTCTTGCTTTTATCAACTTGACGTACAATATCTATGATAGTTATTTTACAGACGACAACTTTTATAGGAACACATATTGCTATTTCGTAGTTAGCAAGAATTTATGCACAAACATACAGTGCGTGATACGATAATTAATCAATCTCAAATACATGTAATAAATTTATGATCGGTAATTAACATCATTAACGCTTGTATTGGGTAAACACGGATATCGGCTTGTAACACCGTTACGTGAAACTCATTGAAAGATGCATGCTATTAATTACATACACATTTACATATTAAGCAGTGATCACAAGAACTGGGTTGATTACACACAAATTAGTCAATAGTCGTCTGATACTTAATTAATTATATAAGCGTCACATTGTTAAGTGAATACGGGTTTAATAATTATCGGACATCTTGGGTAGTTCTCGCTAGTGTCCCGTACTTTTAAATAGATAGCTTGGGGTTTCTGGTACGTAAAAATCATAAAAAAAAACATGGACTGATGGTAAGTTGTAAAATCCGGGTCTTTTATTGTATACATATATACCCTTACACATAGTGATATGTGATTATATGCATGTATATAACAATTGATTTACTATTTACATCATAAACAATATCCTATCATAGATTTGTGCTGGAATTGCACATACAGACAATTCAACTACTAATAAAAGTAATACAACATATGTATGAGAAACATTATATGACTATACATAATTATTGGTTATTAAGCCATTCTAATTTTCTCTTCCTTGCAAATTTAATATATTTGGCAAGATTTGAGATATAATTTCTATTATTTCTTGTTAACAGCTCTATTAATTTGAACATGCTAGGTTTTCATACAATTATGAGATTGAATGCATTTCTTTCGTAATTAATACAAATAAGGACAATTTAAGATGAGATGAAATTGAATGGAGTGAAAATAGCCTTCATAGCGTAATTGACTTAATTACGTGGTGGTCTTAAAGTGTACCCGTAACGATTTGCTATTTCAAGTTTAAATGTGATTTAGGATGAAACTAAAAATGCTGAAAGGCCGACTTTCACAGCGACTTTAGTTTTAGAGTAATTGCGATTTTTCTCGAACCCAGAGCCGTTGACTACGTTTCGGTGACCTCTGACCTGTGACGTCAGAGGTTTAATGGGACCAGAGCCGTCATATAGGAAATATTTATAAAAACAAACGTGAACACGTGCCTGCAATTAATGCGAATGAGACAACAATAATGAAAGTACTGAATAAACTTTTTGACTTATATTTGTGAGTTAGTTAATAACAAATGTTACCGAAACCAGGGGCATATAATTTTCTATTATAACGTGCCATATACAACATGTAACATCTTATTAATTTTCTATTATACCGGGCCAAATACAACGTGTATCATCTTACTCATGTTCTAATATAACAGGTCGTATATAACATGTAAAATTTGAATAATTTTCTATTTTAACGGGTCGCTGTAACATGTATGGCATTTGAATTAATGGGTCGTTTACAACGACTTACATCATATAGCCTTTATTATGAGGGCATTTCCGGGTTGTTACATACCAATATTGATTTCGGTTATAATACTTCTAGTAATAGAAATTTAAAATACAATTCATACACGATGTGAAATAAAAGTAAAAAAATTGGAATTTGTATTAGCCAAAACAGCAATAGATATGTTGCAAATACACTTGAAGATACCGTTATTTGTGATTTTCGGAAAGATTCATAGAGTAAATTTTCAACATCGTGGGTTTATGAATGAGGCAACTTAGGTTAATCATTTTATAGACAAACCTTTAAGATACATGTTTTTTTGCTTGAAAGGAAAACGAAACCCACTGAATTCCAAAAATAATATGTTTGATTTCAACAACTTAAAAATGCCTTCCCTATAGTAACACGCAATTCTTAATAAAATTCAAGCTCAATTTACGTACAACATGTGAAAGTATATCTTCGGAACTTTTTTGAAGTACATAGAAACCAAACGCGAGAACTCACAAGAATTATCGGCGTGTGCCGATTAGAACACCAGACACCTGTAGTGCAGTGACAGGTGTGACGAGCTTGTGGACCATAATTTCACACTTGGTAATTGTTTAGCGGTTATACTAAGCCACTCAATTCGTAATTCTCCGAACATGTTTCTAATCTTCTAAAGTCCTGTTTTAAGTGAAGATAAGACTTGTGACACACGAATGGAAAGTAAAACCACAATGATCTCGATCACTTCACAATAATGACACAATAACAAAAAATATATATATATAATGATAATAGAAAAAAAAATAAATAAAATTTGAAAAATTCATACACGAAAATTATTGCGAGTTAATAAGTTTTAGTATTAATTATGATTAATCACGATGAACTAAATTGTATGTTTTCTATATATACAGTACGAGGAGGGTGATTTGGTACTCAAACGCTCACAGAGCGTTTGCGCTGCGTGAGCGTTGGGGATTAAAACCCCGCTGCAATCCCGCGCAAGCGATGTCGCTGCGATCCCGCTCACACGGCGATTCCGCTCTGATAACGAAGCAACCCGCTCAGCCAGCGATTTAGATCCGGCAGGCCTGCAAACCCGCTCACGAGGCAATCCCGCTCGGGCGGATTAGCAAAACCGCTCAGTCAGCGATCCCGCTCCGGCGGGCCACAAACCCGCTCACGAAGCAAAAAGGAAAGGTGATTAGTTTCTAAATACGTTAGTGTTAGTAGAGAGTGGGTAACATTTGCTGTGTTTCTGCCATGTGTAAAATTTGCTTTTTAGGTGATGCTTGATCAATTCAATTCAATTCATTTGATTACTTTCGGCTTGACAGCCAATCGGTTGTGTACTACATGATACAACAAGAGAATAACATATGAAGACAACAACATTGCATAAACTTACACGTTGTAACACACATAATTATATACGTCTGAGCAGAGACTTGCATATATATATATATAAACATCTCCGGTCTGAGAAAACTATAAAAATCTAACAAACGATTTAATTTGAACGATAGCGCATTGCAGTGGGGCCGTGCTGGTCGAATGAGAAGGCTGAGCACATTGACTTGTTAACGGTAATCGGAGCCACTGTATAAGCGCATATGTACATGTATAAGCTCTCCTGTGACACTGCGATACATCTTACTGGAAATTTCCTGCGATTCGCAGTAAAGCAGGAAATGTATGTATGTTTGTTACGAGAGTAAGGTACATGATGTAGCGCATGGCGAAGGAAAATGAGTAACACGTGTACAATTGTACACTATTCATACATGTACTGTATACTGTATATCTACAAGCTATGAAGCATACAACGATGTCAACTAGCAAAATATGAATGAATTGTATACGTGTACTAGACATGTATATCGCAGAGACTTGAAACAGTCTATATCTTACAAAATATCACGCACGCCAAGAAGTATCGGGGTGCCTCGTTCTTATACCCAGATGACACATAATTCGACGCCATATTTGATGCAATGCCTCGTAGCGTTTCGAAATACACTGGTATAGAACGCCATAGTTACCTTAAGACCAAAGGTCTTATATCATCATGTCACTATGTTATATCATCATGGCGACATTATACAATTATTGCCCTTGTTCCGGGTTGACATGAATATTTGACCACCCGAGAGGTGTCATGTCACCCGAGGGCGTAGCCCGAGGGTGACATGACACCTCAAGGGTGGGCAAATATTCATGTCAACTCGGAACAAGGGCAGTAATTGTTTTATTATACCGAAAAAAACATAAGTGAATTAATTTTGGTATCAATAAGTTTATTTATTACTATCAACAGTTTTTAAGAAAAGTTTTTAAGAGGTACCCCATCGTCTTTCTGGACCCGGCATAAAATTCTCCCAGTTGAACTTTCAATGTATGGACGTCGAAGTTTTCACAATCCTTGGTCTAGGCCTACCTGTTGCAGATAGGAAATGTCTAAAGGAATCCACGGCCACATTGATGACCCTTTTGGTGTTTTTAGAATCCTTTTCTTGCAATAATTTCGCCAATTCCTCCTCTGTTGGCAGACGATAGCGTCCGCCGGCAGCCATTGTTGTTGTCAAGCAGAATACTCGGAACTTCTCTGATTCGACTACTTTTGAAGACGTTACGGAAGAGAGTTCCGAGTTGGGGCTCACGAGAGGGTGACATAACGATTTTGGAGGGCTCACGAGAGGGTGACATTATGATATTCAGAGGGTGACATGATGTTTCGAAAGCGACAGCAAGTCAATAATGAATTATTTGGAAAGTTGTGGTTGACATAACGAATGTTTTTAATCACGTGACATGGTTTTCACTAATCAGAAGCTGTGATACAAGTCTGAGGTATAATAAAATACTATAACGTGATGCTATAAAATGGTGATATAAAACCTTAAGTCTTTAGGCAGCCACATGTATGGCGTTCCATACACTGGGATTAAAAGCCTATTTTGTGGCGAAATAGACAGAAATTAAACGCAAGTCACACGTTTGATTTCTGGTTTGGTATAATTTAACAAAACTGTGTATAGTTTGATATTATGAGAGGGAAAGAGGTATGGTCCTTTTCCGCTTATCCTGACCTAGGCCACGTACAGCGATAGTACAGGTGAAATATCATGTGACCCCAGTGATTCCCACCGTACCAAAATAGATCGTTATGGTCCATTGGCGCGCTGTGTTGTGAACGGATTATGTAGTCAAACAATACCATATGAAATAAAGTTAAATTGACATGTTAAATAGGAATGTTTACACTATTAATCCATATATGCCTGTTGTCAACGCTGCAGTTCTTTTACATTTTACTTGTAATGATATGTAATGATACCGAGCAAATAGGTTATAATTTCACTCTTTTTCGTTGTTGTATCCAAATGAAAATGTTGCGTTCTGTGTCACCCGTGTATGTACGTTACTTGGCCACCTCAAGCTGTATGTCACCACATTAACAGTGTGAACAGTAGCAGCACAAACATGTCTGAATACGATCTGGACATGAGATTTGAGGTTGTTGAATTTGGCGAATATTGCCGACAAGAAGTCGGAATCCAACAATATAAGTTTGAGTTAAAAAATAAAAAAAATAGTGAAATTGACTCTGAAAATGACCGCTTGGTTAACACAGACTGGTGTAATAATCGGTCAATCACCAATAAATGTACATTAGTTATGTGTTTACCATTTCTTACTCATTACCAAAGAAAGGAACACAGCATCAACATTTTTAAATAAAATTATGTGCCATTTCATTCGCAAATTAATATTCAAATAAACATACCAACAATACAACAGTTCTGGATATTCTGGTTTGTGAGAAAAGACGATACACACGTACAGTAAATGCATGCGTTATATTCTATACAAAACCCGCTTCTAGTAATGAAGGAGACTTAATTTAGAAAGTAAAATATTATAATCATCATGATCTACAATAGACTAAATCTCTCCCGTATGAATACCAGTGGTGAAGCCTACAACAAACTTCTACATATACAGATTGTATCCCTTATTTTACATGCCATGGTCTTAGGGATTAAGGACGATTAAATGCTTGAGAAAGATATAATTTATATACGATCGTTGTCAGTGAAATTATATAAAAGTGATTCGCAACAATTATAATATAATTGATACTTTCTGTACAGGTATAAAGCATAGGTACTTATTAAAACCATCATTTTAGCTCCGTTTTTTATGATAAAAACATACAATTTATTTCATCGTGACTAATCATAATTAATACTAAAACTTATAAACTCGCAAATTTTTTAATTTTTTGCTAATATTTTTTTAATTGTGTCATTATTATGAAGTGATCGAGAACCTTGTGGTTTTGCTTTCCATTCGTGTCGCAAGTCATATCTTCAATTAAAAAGGGACTTTTAAAAGATGTATAACATGTTCGGAGAATTACGAATTCTAAAGTTTGAATGGGTTAGTATACCGCTAAACAATTACCAGGTGTGAAATTACGGTCCACAAGCTCGTCACACCTGTCACTGCACCACAGGTGTCTGTGATTTCTGGTGTTCTAATCGGCACACGCCGATAATTGCTTGTGAGTTCACGTGTTTGGTTTCTGTGCGCTTCAAAAAAGTTCCGAAGACATGCTTTACCGGTTGTACATAAATTGAGCTTGAATTTTATTAAGAATTGCGTTTATACTATAGGGAATACAATTCAAGTTGTTGAAATCAAACACATTATTTTTGGAATTCAGTGAGTTTCGTTTTCCTTACAAACGAAAAAAATCGTATCTCAAAGGTTTGTCTATAGAATAATTAACCTAAGTTACCTCATTCATATATATATATACCCATGATGTTGAAACTTTACTCTATGAATCTTGTCTGGGAGTTACTGATCTTTCGTGGACACGTTTTATCAATTGCGGACAATTACTTACAATCTTGCTGTTTTGGCTAATAAAAAATTCAAAATGATTAGCATTTATTTCACATCTTGTATGAATTGCATTTTAAACTTGTATTACTAGAAGTATTATAACCGAAATCAATACTTGTACATTTGTATGTAACAAACCGGTCATGCCCTCATAATAAAGGCTATATGATGTAAGTCGTTATAAACGGCCCGTTATTCAAATGTCATACATGTTACAACGACCCGTTAAAATAAAAAGAATTATTTAAATATACATGTTATATACTACCTGTTATAATAGAAAATAAATAAGATGATACACGTTATATTTGGCCCGTTATAATAGAAAATTAGTAAGATGTTACATGTTGTATATGGCTCGTTATGAGAGAAAATTAGTGAGATGCTACATGGTATATATGGCCCGTTTAAAAAGAAAATTATATGTCCCTGGTTTCGGTAGCACTTGTTTACTAATTCACAAATATAACTCGGAGAGTTTATTCAGCACTTTCATTTTTGTTGTCTTATTCGCATTAATTACAGGCATGTGTTCACGTTTGTTTCTATATATTTCCTATATGGCGGCTCCGATCGTGTTCGACCTGTGACGTCACAGGTCAGAGGTCACCAAAATGAGGTCTTCAGGTGTGTTTTCGAGAAAAATCGCAATTACTCGGTAATGGGTCGGCCGATTGTTATGCGGTTTTCTGCATTCTTGTTTATTAATCAATACCAATAACATATTTCAATATTATTTTTCGTTCAGGGTACACTTTAACCTATCTTCAATACCATTACAGGTAGGACGGTAGATATAAAGTTCTCTGACTGCAGTTCAAAGGAACCTTGCAATTTACCTGTAATAAAATTCACAACTTACCTGGCTGTGATCGGGTGACATGTTGACAGACGGTGATGAGTACACAAGCAAATTCACACAAGTTCCTAATAATCTGATATTTATATAATTGTCTGTTGCCAACTTCAGGAGGTATCAAACGCTATTAAATCAGCGGTAATATGTGTCCTTTTATCGAGTAACAATTAAAGAACATAGAATGCCATTTTTTCAGGAAATTCAAAACCAGGAAAAGTATGCATAGAAAAAAGGGAGAAAGATTCTACGGTCAGTTTATGTACAGGTTTGTGACAATGAAATAAGACACACTTAAAAATCATCTAAACTTTGTCGTAGTAAAAATACTGTCTATCCGGAAACTTTTTGACCGTCTCAACTATGACGGTCAAAACTTTTTTTATTTCATTTTTTTTTCAGCTATGCCAGGCGATATTAGGTAAAATGTATCTTATCTAGATAGTTGTTATCAATATTATTTACAGTATTTACGGCCTGTTACTGTGTCAGATTCCGCTCCAGCACTCGGCTAACCTCGGCTGATTCCGGTATCCTTGGTTTGATGTAGGTACGGAATCGGCCGAGATGTGACAAGTGCCGCTCCAGATAACACTTGAGGCATGCGAGATGGAGCAAGTACAATCTCTGTAATATACGTGTACATGTATACACGTCTCTGGTATTTATAAGAATAAATTAACGAAAGGGCCCGTAGCTTCATTTATATCTTACACATTTATGCGTGGTATATCCACTAAATTATCGTAGTTACATGTATGTATGATACATCAAAATAAAGAAGACACTTTGTTCTGTCAGTGATGCATTTTATTTGATATACACAGTATTTCATCCATTTGTTGTGACACTATGAAGTCCAATTGCCATCCGTTATTGCCTTACTTATTCAATGCTGGAGTAAATGTCGTAAAATGCACAGTGCACGGGGTATCAAGACATTTTTTTATATAAAACGTGAACTAGTTAAACAACGACCCGCCAAAATACTCTGTATAACACCTAGTACCTATACAGTCTATACATGTATATATAGATAGTGACCGTAGATACAGATGGTGTGTTAATAGTCCAAATATGAAGCTGAGCACCAATTCATTTTTTAGGAATGATATTGATGACCGTATTGAGGAAATTTGAACTACCATATTTTAAATGAGAAATCTACTATACTTGATACCTGATTGAGCATGCGTACTGTAAATAGAATAATAAAAACAGGTGGTCAAGAAGCGGACACGCTTATAAGAAGACCGATGACTGTTATATATTGCTATATATAAAAGCTAGTACGCTTGGCTATGATTACAGCTACAACCGCTCTTAGTCAATACAAATTGATTTTGTCTTTTTCATCAGATTTAACTTGGGCAACCACAGCCGATTTCGTCGATTTTTGATTTTATATCAAAAATCAATAAATTAAATATAATGATGACATGATATAACAAGAGATCCCAGAGGGATCTTGGCGCCCACCATTGAATGATCTTTATAGGTTCCATGTCAGATTGATCTTTTCTCTACTTTTCCCTTCCTCTAAGTCTTACTAATCTGTGTAAATTCAGAAACAGCCCTCTAGTACTTTTCAAACAAGGGGAACCTATATATAAAATTTAAGATTTAGCAATAGTGGCTGTCTGTTGTTTTTGGATTGGTCCCAAAATGCAACACCAGGGACCAAGGGGAACCTACATATGAAATTTGAGAAAGATCCCTTCAGTACCTTCTGTAAAATAGCGATAACAAACTTCAATTGTCAAAATACAAGATGGCTGCCTGTCGGCCATGTTGTTTTCCTATTGGTCCCAAGATGCAATATGCAGAACTACAGACCAAGGGAAACTTATAAAAATGTTTGAGAAAGATCCCTTCAGTACTTTCTGAAAATAGCGATAATAAGTTTCAATTGTCAAAATCTAAGATGGCTGCCTGTCGGCCATGTTGTTTTACGATTAGTCTCAAAATGCAATATGCATAACTAGGCACCGAGGCGAACCTAAATATGAAATTTGAGAAAGATCCCTTCATTACTTTCTGAGAAATAGCGATAACAAACTTCAATTGTCAAAATCTAAGATGGCTGCCTGTCGGCCATGTTGTTTTCTGATAGGTCTTAAAATGTAATATGCATAACTAGGCACCAAGGGGAACCTATATATGAAATTTGAGAAAGATCCCTTCAGCATTTTCTGAGAAATAGCGATAACAAACTTCAATTGTCAAAATCCGAGATGGCTGCCTGTCGGCCATGTTGTTTTCTGATAGGTCTCAAAATGCAATATGCATAACTAGGCACCAAGGGAAACCTACATATGAAATTTGAGAAAGATCCCTTCAGTACTTTCTCAGAAATAGCGATAACAAACTTCAATTGTCAAAATCCAAGATGGCTGCCTGTCGGCCATGTTGTTTTCTGATTGGTCTCAAAATGCAATATGCATAACTAGGCACCAAGGGAAACCTACATATGAAATTTGAGAAAGATCCCTTCAGTTCTTTCTCAGAAATAGCGATAACAAACTTCAATTGACAAAATCCAAGATGGCTGCCTGTCGGCCATGTTGTTTTCCTATTGGTCCCAAAATGCAATATACATAACTAGACACCAAGGGAAACCTACATATGAAATTTGAGAAAGATCCCTTCAGTACTTTCTCAGAAATAGCGATAACAAACTTCAATTGTCAAAATCCAAGATGGCTACCTGTCGGCCATGTTGTTTTCCGATTGGTCTCAAAATGCAATATGCATAACTAGGCACCAAGGGGAACCTACATATGAAATCTGAGTAAGATCCCTTCAGTACTTTCTCAGAAATAGTGATAACAAACTTCAATTGTCAAAATCCAAGATGGCTGCCTGTCGGCCATGTTGTTTTCCGATTGGTCTCAAAATGCAATATGCATAACTAGGCACCAAGGGGAATCTACAGATGAATTTGAGAAAGATCCCTTGAGTACTTTCTCAGAAATAGCGATAACAAACTTCAATTGTCAAAATCCAAGATGGCTGCCTGTCGGCCATGTTGTTTTACGATTGGTCTCAAAATGCAATATGCATAACTAGGCACCAAGGGGAACCCACATATGAAATTTGAGAAAGATCCCTTCAGTACTTTCTGAGGATTAGCGATAACAAGAATTGTTTACGGACGGACGGAGGGACGGACGGACGGAGGGACGGACTGACGGACGGACGACGGACCACGGACGCAGGGCGATTTGAATAGCCCACCATCTGATGATGGTGGGCTAAAAATGCTCAGTTTTATAACTTTTTTTTCCAATACTCGCTAAAGGAAAAAAAACCTTTGACTCACTCAGACCTTAGGCGTTTCATTATAATGCATCAAGATATGTTAATAATGTACATTGTATTTATTTATCAAAAACTGCCAGCTATGTTATTTTGACCGCTAACATTTATAACTGATTTTTTTTCTGTCAACTGAAATCTGATTGAAATCATATGTTCATTGTACCACCAATAATCCCAGTGAATTAGTATGAAAGTTGTATGTACGTTCCTGTAAATATTGTAGGATGTCTTTTGTAAGCGTGAAAAATTCAAAGAATCTGCTCTGATAAAAAGTGAAAATTTTCAATTTTTCAAATCACTGAATGAAATGTTATACCATATTTTAAATAAAGAGCAGAATACAGAAATATATATGTATATACAGTATATAAAAAAAGAAAACCATATGTCGGTGTGCTCGTTTTTGAGCTATGGTGGATCAAAGATTAGAATTTTATGTTATAATTGATCTTACAGACGTTAAATCAAAGCAATATTTCAAAAGTGTTTTTATCGGATATTTATGAACCAAAGATATTCTGTTTAAATCTAAAAATTAGATTGACCAATTCAATTATTTCTAATCACAATAGCAATTTATGTAACACATATTCCTAGATTTTAAAGTACGAAATACTCTTAGCGTTAAACCTTTTTTGCTAGATATATAAAGATCGAAACGAGACTTCAACGTGACCGAAATCTCAGAAGAGCATATCCTTATAAGCAAATACAAAATCTTAATCTACTGTATCTCTCTGCTACCTTTTGTACATTAAAATTTATTTACAATATCCAAATGACATCCATTATATGCCCAGCAATAACTTCGCTTATATTATAATTCATTAATATTCAAAATTTCAAAATTTCAGTTTCGTCGTAACAGATTTAAATAAAGATGATAATTCATATCTAACTTTCCAACAAGGTTATGAAGAAATTAAGGAACAATTCATAAGCAAATATAGACAAACCAGATTATGCGAAATGCACAAACAGTACGCTCGTTAGATATTTTGATAGGGTAAATATCAATATAGGCAAAGATATTATCTAATGAAAGTGACGGAACACAAGTCCGCTCGAGCGGGTCCGCTACAAGTCCGCTCGAGCGGGTCCGCTACAAGTCCGCTCGAGCGGGCCCGCTACAAGTCCGCTCGAGCGGGTCCGCTACAATCCGCTCGAGCGGGTCCGCTACAATCCGCTCGAGCGGGTCCGCTACAAGTCCGCTCGAGAGGGCTTGAGCGGACATGTAGCGGACCCACTGGAAGCCCGCTTAAAGCCCGCTCGAGCCCGCGCCCGAACCCGCTCAAGCCCGCTCGAAGCCCGCCCAAATCCCGCTGCAATCCCGCTGCAAACCCGCTCAAATTCTGAGCGGATGGCTGCGCGGATCAACGCTCTGTGAGCGTTTGAGTACCAAATCACCCTCCTCGTACTGTATATAAAAAAAACGGAGCGAAAATGATGGTTTTAATAAGAACCTATACTATGTACCTGTACATAAAGTATCAATTATATTATAATTGTTGCGAATCACTTTTATTTAATTTCACTGACAACGATCATATAAAAATTATATCTTTCTCAAGAATGTAATCGTCCGTTATCCCTGAGACCATGACATGTAAAATACCCTCGGGATAAAATCTGTATATGTAGAAGTTTGTTGCAGGTATTCTGGTATTCATACGTGAGAGATTTAGTCTATTGTAGATCATGATGATTGTAATATATTACTTTCTGAATTAAGTGTTCTTCATGACTTGAAGCGGGTTTTGTATAGAATATAATGCTTAGATTTTATCTCGGCACTCGGCCAACCGATTTTGATGTGGTTCGCGACATCATTCTTTGGTTTTTACAAAAAATACCATGTTTGAATATCGTTTTTTTGTTCTTGGTACACTTTAACACCGAGTTTCACCACGTCAGCATTTGAACACCAAGAACTTTAACTCTGTACATGTACCACTTGTGATATATACTGAAATGACTAAAGTTTTATATACATGTATGACTAAAAAAAAACACATTTTATGTTAAATATTTTATTAGAAAATGTTTTTAGATAATGCAATGAACTTTCAAAATACATGTCAAATACAATTGATATAATTCATATATATTCATAAATATATATGATCTCTAGCAATATAGTCTTTGGAAAAAGCATTTGATTGTGTCACATGGATTCTAAAATAGAGAAATGCTTTAACAGCTTAATATTTAAATCACACGCTTCAGAAAAAAATATACGTTGAAATTTTATTGTTATCACATGAAATAATCAGCAAATATGTTTTTTATCTTCTAAAAACCACCGTACTGTCTTCTTAAATAATGTTAAATAAATATAACGTTTATTATCAAAAATACCAAAGAAACTGTTGATGTAATACCATGTACTGACTTTCGTATGCGTGAAGTATCACTATCGAAATGGAGATCATTTACAAATCGTGTGCTTTTAACATGCATCTTATTGCCGTACTCAACAAGACAAACACCGTAACATGAATTAAATAACTTCCACAATTTCAATGATCGATGGTAAAATTATGGATTGATATACATGTATTTAACTCGCTATGGTCATAAACGTGATAAAACTAACTTTCTGATAGCAAAACTTTAAAAGAATAGTTATCATTTATTTGAAAATATATTTATCTGTAAAAGATTGATGCATAGTAATAACAAGACATTTCGTAACTGTCTTGTAAATCTTACCTGAGCACGGAGAGTTTCTATTGGCCTCGTCTGGCACACTACGATATGAAAACGTGGAATTCTCCGACAGCTGACAAGATTTTGGTCCTAATACAATAAAATCGGGAATGACATAACACTTACATATATGGATAAATGAGATATTTATTTACCCCAGTATACCCATTTAGTCCCATCTAGGTGTTTAATTCAGTCCTTATAGACCCTCGCTTTACGCTAGTCAATATTTCATTCTGGATTCGACGCCATGTTGCTAACTATACATTGTAGGTCGCGGTCGGCCTAATTACCTAATCCATGTGCGATGCTACAACTTTTATTTCTATAGATTTTACCGCTTATAATTAAGAAATTATGAATTTTTGAATTTAATATAACAGGTTTTGTGAAATAATAAGCTTAGTTTTCTTGATTTAAACTACGTTAGAAGAAAGACACAATAAATTATATGTGGTCTTTTCGGTCCATTGCGTTCCGATTCGGGTGGTTAGTCGTACTGTCACTTACAAAATGGCAGGTCAACAGCGTGAAATTTTGACTAGCGTAAAGCAAGGGTCTATACTGACGGAATGAAACCTCTAGGTGGGACTAAATGGGTGTTCTGGGGGTAAATACATATCTCATTTATCCATATTGGTAAGATACGTGTGATTTCACACCGGTTTTACTGTATTTACACCTTACATCTTAGTGACACCAAACGGTGACGGAAAATTCCATGTTTTCATAGAGTAGTGCGTTCTGGCCCTACAGCAGACATGCAAATTATATCCTTACTTGGATGAAAGTTGTTCGAAATTTTCATCAATCCGTGATTCTTACATCTACCACACAAGAAATAACTCCCATCAAATCTACTTTCTTTTACCGGTCAGCGACACACAGCGGAATCTTTACAGTTCTTTATATCTAAATATACTACACATTATCTATGTCCCCTCTAGACTACGACTATAGTGACAAAATAAAATAAAATATCACATATTTTCAAGCTAAGTAAAACTGATGTTTAATTCTACGGCATTTATAAGAGCTGGAAACAATTAAAACCAATGGTAAATGTAAAGTTTCAATTACGTTATACCGTACGTCCCTGGTCACATCGATCATAGCGTTGATAGGTATCAGTTATATACATGTAGTTAGCCTACTCCATATCGATCCATATTACAGGTAAATTTTATCGCATGAGTAAGCACCGATGAGTCCTGCTGATCCACTGTGATTCTCTGTGATCCTCAGTGTCTCGATCGCGGAGGTTCACCGCGCACGCTTGGTCACCGCGATCTTTGATGATTTAACCCCGGTGATTGATTGGCATAATTGGTCTATCACTAGGAAACACGGTGATTATTTCTCCATGTACACTCGTCACCATAAATCGCGGTGTGGGGGGTAGAAGTATTAAAAGCTGGTGGCCTGGGCCAAAAAGGGTCAAATTGACTAAAATTTCAAAAATCTTCTACCCTACTCTCAGATATGGTAGAATCAAATACTCTGCATAGATGAAGGGTCTTATGGTGCTTTACCAAAATTGTGAATTTCATGACCCTGGGGTCTCATGTTTGCCCCTGGGGAGGGGGTAAACTTTACTATAGTTTATATAGGGAAATCACATTTTTGACTATTATTTGTTGGATTTGTATTGGAATTCATTCTAACTTGGTTCAAATTATCACCATGGGATTACAGTTTGATTTTATGTACATGTTGGCCCTAGTTGACCCCCAGGGGCTGGTGGGCGGGGCCAAAAACGGTCAAATTGACTGAAATTTCAAAAATCTTCTTATCTACTAATGTTAGAATCAAATACTCTTCATAGACTGACCCCATTAGGACTGATGGGTGGGGTCAAAAAGGGTCAATTTAGTTGGCCGAAATATTTCAAATCTCAGGTGACCGTTAAGGCCCTTTGGGCCTCTTGTTACGAACTGGGACATTGTGAATTTCATGAGACACCCGTTTGTGGTAATATATCAAGGTAATATTTCCACATAGTCATTGTTGCATGCTGGCAATTTAGATAAGCCATCGTAACGTGATGGTTTTGTCCATAACTTGTTTCACCTAGATGACAAGTCGAAAATGGTCCATAAATTTGGATCACAGTTTTCCGACCTGGGACATTGTGAATTTCATGAGACACCCGTTTGTGGTAATATATCAAGGTAATATTTCCACATAGTCATTGTTGCATGCTGGCAATTTAGATAAGCCATCGTAACGTGATGGTTTTGTCCATAACTTGTTTCACCCAGACGACAAGTCGAAAATGGTCCATAAATTTCCACATAGTCATTGTTGCAGCATGCTGGCAAAGTAGAATAACGATATCCACGTAGTCATCAGGAAGTGAAAGTGAAGTCGGTAAATTGTGATTGAAATTGATGGACCATATGTTTTAAGCATTCAGACTTTCTTATTAAATGAAAAAGTTATTCATTTGGTCTGCTTAAATTTCGATCACAATGTTCCGACCACTTTGAAAAACACCAAGAATTGTGTTTTGTTTAAAATTAATTCTATGTACAATATATACAAAACAATAATTACATTTCAAAATCCTTTTCTTAAATCCATCAAATCATATCAAAATCTATATATAAAATCTGATCAAAATTTACATTTATCAAAAATAAAATTACTAAAAATGCATTCAAAATTTTCAATCATTTCATTCAAATAATGATAATAAAAAAAATATTTACATCTCAAAAGTATGCATTCAAAATTATATATCATATACAAAAATATTATTTATCAAGATGAAAAATTAGTTGTTTCGTTTTACAAAATATTAACAAATTTGCATAATGTATATTTACAAAATCAACAAGCATTTCATTCAAATAATAATGTAAAAAATATTTACATAGCAAAAGTATCATTCTGTTATGAAAAATTTATCAAAATAGATTTAAAGCCATTTTACAAAAATAGATATATTTACAAATAGGGCTTTGTCATTTTTTTATAAATATTTTTACAAAATATACATCAATAAATATAAATTATATATTTACAAGACATAAGTTATTAAGTTAAGTGAATAAATATATTTACAAAATAAATAAATCCGGGCAGCAGTCGAATTGTGACAGCGACAGCATCTGGGGTGTTGCCTGGAAAGACAAACAAAGCTCAATAAAAATTTCTTCCTATCTTGTGAATTTCAAATGAATGAAAAGTGTTTGATTATTGTTTCTGGACCTCAATAAAAAGCATGATCAGATTTGGTAAATATGAAATTACGAGAAAAAGAAGTTTTTAATGTACTTACTCAGTAATTGGCGCTGTCGCTGTCACCAGAGAGCGTTGGCTCCCGGGACTGCAGCAAGGAGGAGGGTTGAGCGTCTTCAAACTCATTGGACGATTTCTGCAACATCATCAACGTTGAAAAATAATTCATAATAATAATAATTCATTACGTGAAAAGAATTGGATAATTGGATAAGATAACTTGTCATTTGCCAGGGTATAGTGTCCATATTTTGTTACATGTTTTATCACTTACCATGTAGGCCTCGTTAATGCGCTTGAAGACGCCCATACGCTCCTCCTTCTGCGACGACTTGTCATAATACCAGTCTGCAGTCCCCGGATTGTGCGCCATGTGCTTCGCCAACACTCTCTGCTGATGGCGGTCTCCCCCCGAATCCCGCAGGGTTGACACCGCCATCTTCCGGCACAAGGTGGCGGTTAGGGGTGGGAGCTCCTCCCCGATGTTTCTGCCATGGAGCTCCCACTCCCTCTTCATGACCTTGGCCATCGTCTGTAGACAAAAGGAGAATATCAGAATACAACACACACACACACACACACACATATATATATATATTACTTCGCTCACTTTGCATCAACGATCAGGTCGATAAATCATGGACCTTTTCTCAGCATTCATTTGGGATTGTTTTTTTGATGAGGCCAAAGTCAATATAAACAATCGCAAAGATAATTTCCCCACTACTGATATCATCTATGTCAAATTTTGGTCCCTTTCCGACCTCGCACTTTTAATTTTTTACAAGGTAGTTGTGGTAATTTCAGACAGGATTTATATTATGCACGTGTATTATATGCAGATATGAAGAAGTAGAGATCGAAAAATTCTTACCGCTGAGGAGAGCTCATTCCCCTGCCTCGTTGTGAATACCAGCTTCTTCGGTGGTTGGCCGGAGCTCTCCTTCGCGACGAATTTTCGGAGGTCTGCCATGAGGGACGGGCTGACCAGCAATGGGCATTCCTTCCCTGACCGAGCTTCTTTGTGGTCGTATATCTGATGAAAAGAAAACCAATGAATTATTACAGTGTTATAATTTCCAAATAAAAAATGGTGAAACATAGACATAAAACTGGCTACCACTATATTTACCTTTAGACATGAGAGCTTATGAAATGTTACCGATATGCTTACCTTCAGCTCGATCAGGGAGTCACCTGCGATCCGGGCCTTCAAGACTTCTTGTGTCTCTAGGTGCGCCAGGTCACCGGCCCGCTTCCCATTGCTGATGAACAGCTGTACCAGCAGCCCGCCCCTCACCACACAGGCAAGAGCTCCGGAGAGTTTCTCCGACCCGCGGAGTAAAGCTGAAACTCCCCTCGGCCGGTCACCTGTGAGGTAGGCTCCGAACATCTCGGGCGTGAGTTTGAGACCAGCTCCATCATCACGCCCCCTGGAAAGCAAATTGTTACGGGTTAGCTTATGAAATGATTAATTGTCCGACGTGAATAAACAAACGCGGGACGGGGACTTATCTGACAGTAACCTCTGCAATGAACTCATGCATTAGCAACTTCATTTTCACTGAGGTTTGGAGATTAACATTTTTTTTCTAATTCATGATGTCTAAAATATTTCATATAATACCTTATACCTTATTTCATTTCAGTGCCGAAAACACTGTTACTTGTATGTCCGCTTTTCAATGTTACTTAATGAAGTTAATGGTATAGGCAAAAACTTGGCTGCATTTCTTACCGTTCGACTGCTTCCCTGTGGATGTCTTGGATCAGGGACCTGCCCATGTTCCTTAGGGAGTTCCTCAGCGTCTGGAGATCTGCCTGGACCTTCAGCTTCCTCTGCCATAGGAAAGATCCAGACAGGAACTCTAGGAAACTCCCTAAGGAAGCTATGTAGATTTTAACCGTCTCCGGTTTGAGCGTGTTGAAATGAACAAGATCATGTTTCAGAGAGCATTTAAATATCATCTTAGATATAAACAATCTTTGTGCTAAGTATATTCGTGTCAGTCAGGAAATCTATGTATAAATAAGATTTTCATTGATTATTTTTTCAAATCAACCATACCGAGGAAAAAGCACAGGCTTTTTGATTGTATCGGAAGCAAAGGGTTTCATCTAAGATATGTGTGTCAACTTACTTCTCCAGGAGCTGATCTATCAGGCCGGCCTCCTTCCCGGCGTCGGCCAGAGCCAGCAGGATGTTCCTCTCCATGCCCTGCGGGAGGAGCGTCCGGATGGCAGTCTCATGAGAAGCAGCAGTGGTTGCGGACTGCTTGCGTCCGGACGCTCTGTCTTTTCCTGTATTCCTGTAAAGATATGAGTAATGCAATAATGAACATCTACATTGTTCAACTGGTCTCGCATCGGTATGTATATGACTGTTGTCGGAACCAGCTCCCGAAATTCACACATTAATTAAAACGTTATGATGAGAGTATTCTTTACGTCCAAGGTCCTTTCGAATTTCAAAAAATTGTTCGATAACTGCCGATAATCCGCTGAAATGAAACAATTAAATCCACATAACATTGGAACACTTACAAGTACTCCCGCAGGGCCAGGTCCAGGTTGCTGCTGGCTCCGGCAGAGGCCTTCTGTCCTTCGACCAGGGACGCCCGCATCGCCTGGTCGAAGGCGTCTGTCCCTCGTAAAAGTCGGTGTTGCCTGATGAGGTGGAGGTCCATCCTCGTGGTCGAGGCCATGCAGTCTCCAACCGGGCAGTGACACACTTTTTTGTTGCTGGCCACTGTTGCCCGGCGGAGACTGATTTCGTTCCTGGCCTCGACCAGAGACATCTTATGTTTCTGCAGCGGAATAAAAGATGCATAAGACACAGTTCAGGTCGGAAAATTGTGATCGAAATTTATGGACCATTTTTGGACTTTCAGATATCGTCATTTTTCTGCAAAAATATTGCCAGTAGCCTCAACAAACGTTATATCATCATGAAGATGAAGCCAGCGTTAAAACGACCAACGCAACAATACATGAGTTTTCGCACGGGATATCACGGCAATCGCATCGAAAAGATTATTCCAATTTCGGTCCATAAATTTCAATCACAAATTCCCGACCTCGGACCAGAGATGTTTAATGGGACCCAATGCGTAGTGATATCCGATACGATATCAACGCATTCATAGTAAGTCACCATATTTACGTGAACCTGTTTGTGTTTGTGTGTGTGTGTTTTTTTTGTTTTTCTTTTTTGCAGTAGTGGGGATGTCCCATTACATCAAAGTTCAGGTCGGAAAATTGCGATCGAAATTGATGGACCATTTTTGGACTTTCAGATATCGTCATTTTTCTGCAAAAATATTGCCAGTAGCCTCAACAAACGTTATATCATCATGAAGATGAAGCCAGCGTTAAAACGACCAACGCAACAATACATGAGTTTTCGCAAGGGATATCACGGCAATCGCATCGAAAAGATTATTCCAATTTCGGTCCATAAATTTCAATAACAAATTCCCGACCTCGGACCAGAGATGTTTAATGGGACCCAATGCGTAGTGATATCCGATACGATATCAACGCATTCATAGTAAGTCACCATATTAACGTGAACCTGTTTGTGTTTGTGTGTGTGTGTTTTTTTTTGTTTTTCTTTTTTGCAGTAGTGGGGATGTCCCATTACATCAAAGTTCAGGTCGGAAAATTGTGATCGAAATTTATGGACCATTTTTGGGCAATCAGATATCGTCATTTATCTGCAAAAATATTGCCAGTAGCTCAACAAGCGTTATATCATCATAAAGACGAAGCAAGCGTTAAAACAACAAACGCAACCAATACATGAGTTTTCGCAAGGGATATCACGGCAATCGCATCGAAAAGATTACTTGGTGAAATACTTCGCTCAACGAACAATGAAATCAGTGACTAAGTCTCAGGTCGGAAATATATATCCGATTCGTAAAGACCACAGTATATTTTGATTTTCATCACTTGTTAATGACATGGAATTCTTTCCTGCTTTCCTTTCAAATATCGTCTATTTCACAACTTACCTTTCTTCTCCTCATATTTTCTTCTTTCTCTTCCTCCACTATTTCCTTGATCAGATCATTCAACAACTGAAATTATAAGAAAACGACTACATTAGTTTTCCATTGTTCCTTTGTTCTTAGCTTCACTGACAAGTCCTTAAAGGGAAGGGCTGTATGGTGCTATATTATTTTCAAAAAAATAACAATTACTGTAAAGATCAGATTTGGCAAAAAGTGCTTACATCTTTAAAGAATTTTTTTCTTCTTAATTTCTCTTCCCTCTTCCTATCTTCTTTTGCTGTACGCATCTCCTGCTGTTTCCTCTCTCGTTGCTTTCTAAGATTGTCCTTTCTGATAACTTCCTCTGTCTGTCTTTGGAATTCCGTTTCCTTCATTTGGTCCATTCGCCTTCTCTCCTCAACTTTCCTTTTCCTTTCTTCATTCACTCTTTCTGTTTCAATCCTCATCTCCTTTTTCCGCCTGCACTCCTCCTCTTTCTGCCTCTCCATTTCTTTCAGCCGTCTTTCCACTTTCTGCAATAGGTAAATATTTGATAAACCTATATATGTTTATTGCTATTCCGTGAAAACTACTAAATTGTGACAAGCTGAATTTGACCACTTACAGACAATAAAATTACGATAACCGAAATTTTTTGGAACTATTAGAAAATAATTTGGATATGATTCCTAAATGAACTGACCTCCCTCCGCTTCCTCTCTCTTTTACCCTCTACACGTATGTGCTGTACTGTTGCAAATCAATTGAAAAATAAATGAGTTGACATTCTATAGTTATTTAATTTAGTTCAACTTTATCCCAGGTCGCCAAACCGTGATCCAGTTTATAGGACCATTTTAAGGCATTTTTTTTTATTACATATCTATATGGTGCCTTTTATGGGACACCGGGGTAAATGGGACCAATGGCATATATGGGGCAGACAGATGCACCGTGTAAGAATTGTACCTGCTGCCCGCATTGCATGATCGTAAGAGGCGACTAAATTTGGGATCTTATCTTCTCTCTTCTTTCTCAACAGCTTTCTTCTTCCTAATGTCTCCCTTGACAGTGCATCACTTTTGGCCTTTGGTTGAGCGTTCGCCCCTGTGAGGAAGGCTTGGGTTCTGTCCCCTGGCCGAGACATACCAAAGTCTTAAAATGTTCCGGCCTATCACAAGGAGACCTAACACGAACATACCGCAGCCTCCCAAAACACACATACGCACTCACCACACGCATGCATGTCGCACGCACGGGAGGCCGTTTTTTTTAATGACCTTAGCTGTTAATAGGACGTTAAACAAAATAAACCAAACCAAACCGTGCCTTTATATGGGACAGACAGGTGCACCGTGCCTTTATGTGGAACACCAATGTGCACCGTGCCTTTATATGGTACAGACACTTACGTTTTTTTCAACATAATCATTTTCAGTTATGAATGTTGAGGTGCGTTAACTCAACTGAAGTTGCCCTGCAGGTAGGGCGTAAGAATTGTACCTGCTGCCTCAATTGCATGATCGTAAGAGGCGACTAAACTTGGGATATTTTCTTTTCTCTTCTTTCTGAACAACTTTCTTCTTCCTAATGTCTCCCTTGACAATGCTTCACGTTTGGCCTTTAGTTGAGCGTTCGCCCCTGTGAGGAAGGCTCTGGGTTCTGTCCCCTGGCCGAGACATACCAGAGTCTTTAAACATGGTAGTTGCGATTTCCTGCTTAGCGCTCAGCATATTTGGAGTGGAAGGACTGGTTCGCCCGTTGTCAGTATAAGGTGACCGGGTGGGGTGTGCTGCTGGGTGTCTTCGGCAGTATGCTTCAGCGAGGTAGCACTATAAATCGGCAAAAGTTCCGGCCTATCGCAAGGAGACTTAACACGAACATACCGCAGCCTCCCAAAACACACATACGCACTCACCACACGCGTGCATGTCGCACTCACGGGAGGCCGTCCTGAAATGACCTTAGCTGTTAATAGGACGTTAAACAAAATAAACCAAACCAAACTCAACTGAAGGTCAAAAGTAAGGCATTGTCGACATAGGAAGAAAGTTAAAATCGTCATATCCCAAATTTAGTCTCCTCTTACGATCATGCAATGGGGCATCAGGTACAATATATTAACAAATTGAACGTTTGATCAAATCAACCAGCTGATCAATACAAACTCTCTTTGCCTCATGTTATAGACTTTAGTATTGTAACGGGAGCTCGGGACGACATATCCCGACTATAGCTGCATATCTATCCCGACTTCTAGATGATCGTATAGTGGTTTGAAGAGTATAGAAGACCAGAAGAGTTGTATAAGGTTCGCTAACTCTAACAGATATTTATTTACATTTTGTTATTTACAAACACTAGGTTTGTCTGGTTATCAGATTTGTACAATGACACAGTATTTATACTGGACTCTAGATATAACTTACTTAATTAAAGACTACCCCCCCCCCCCCCCCCCCCCCCTCCCCCCGAAATATAAGATAACCCTATTATAAATGGCCAGATCAACCGGGACTCATAATTTTACCCCTAACTTTTTGCTTGCAAGTCCGAAACAGAGAACTCGAATTCTGAACGCTCACGGCTTTTTATATTCCTAACTCCCCTATGCACGCGGAAGCTTTCCCAACCAATGGACTTCCTCCGAAAGGGGGCGTTGCCTGCACACACTTACAATTAGCGCCAAATTAGCATACGTAAACAAAAGCCGTGGCTCTCCCCAATTTCGCTAGTATAAAGCTTACTAAACCTACACAAATCTGATTCCCATCACATTCCCCCCAACTTCAAATCATGTGTGTCCAAAATAGACACACTGACCCTAAGCCCGGTTCCAAACCTAGGTACATGTTTAATTTACACCGCATTTGAAACATTTATTTTTACTTTTACCAATGAACAAAATTTTTCTTTATATCGATGGCCTGAAATTTTTTTTTTTTTTAATTTGTATAAATGGAGAGTTCCGATACTGCTCCTTACCCCTACTAAAAATGCCATTAAACAATCTTTATCCCGAAACTAATACGCCGACGCCTACTGTACAGGATTAACTATAATTTAAATAAGTTAATATTCTATGTAATTTTATAAGTTAGGAGTATATATTCAATGTACAAGTATGGAACCACAGATTAAAAAAATGTACAATATGATAAGTTATTTCATATGGTTAATAACGGCGCGGAACGAACTGAGCGGAGTTCGCGGGCAGCATGGGGTTCCAACCCCTGTTTACGCGTTTATACACCTCCGGCCCTGCCGGAGTGTCCCGGAATTCCAGTACCTCGTCCCGCGCCACATGTGTTTCTGGGGCAAGGTCCAGCCTCCCTGCGAGATCCACTCGCATCCTGCGATTTTCCTGCGCAGCAGTCTTCAGCTGTTTGGTTTTCTGGCAGAGGCGCTCCTCCAGGGCTGCAACATCCGCCTGTTTCTGTTCGATGGCGTCCTGCACCATCACCTGGTGGTATCTCTCCCTGGCGTTGATCCCAACTAGGTGAAGCTTGTTCACCTGGCGATTCATCCACTGCAGATACTATTCAAGGGCCTGCCTTGTATCGCAGGGATGGGGATGTCATCCAGGGCCGGTAACCTTTTATCTGCAACAGAAAAAGAGGTGGTTAGTGCACCAGGCGCACCCTCTACATTTTTTTGGGTGGAGGTGGCCAGCGCATCAGGCGAATCCTCACTAATATTTGGGGTGGAGGTGGCCAGCGCACCAGGCTCCACCTCCACGGAATGTATTTTGGGGCACACTGTGGCACCTTGGACGGGCGAGGGGAGTCGGTTCATTTCTTCTAATGACCCAAGGACCTCCTTCCTTGGAGGAAGAAAAACCCCGTGGTCTATATAATTCCTGTTGGTGACAGACTGAAACAGTCTCTGCCATCATCCTTTCTACCTCCGACTCTCCCAACCCATGCACCTGCCTACAGTGTGTCCTTAGGTCGGTGGTTCTTTTAAAAGCTACCCGCGTGACAGATTCTCATCGGTATTGTGTGTATTTACTTACTCGTACTTATTAAAATGACATCTACATCTGCGATCCTAAAGGATAGTTACTTGTATAATATACTGTATACACGAGTTCTAAAATTATATAAAAAACAGATCAATACCATAACATATTAAACATCTGTATTGCTACTATCATATTAGTGCATTACAATCATAACAGTTTGGTTTGGTTTGGTTTATTTTGTTTAACGTCCTATTAACAGCTAAGGTCATTTAAGGACGGCCTCCGATGTGTGCGACATGCATGCGTGTGGTGAGTGCGTATGTGTGTTTTGGGAAGCTGCGATATGTTCGTGTTAAGTCTCCTTGTGATAGGCCGGAACTTTTGCCGATTTATAGTGCCATCTCACTGAAGCATACTGCCGAAGACACCCAGCAGGACACCCCACCCGGTCACATTATACTGACAACGGGCGAACCAGTCGTTCCACTCCAAATATGCTGAGCGCTAAGCAGGAGTAGCAACTACAATTTTTAAAGACTCTGGTATGTCTCGGCCAGGGGACAGAACCCAAAGCCTTCCTCACAGCGGCGAACGCTCAACAAAAGGCCAAAAGTGAGGCATTGTCAAGGGAGACATTAGGAAGAAGAAAGTTGTTTAGAAAGAGAAAAGATAAGATCCCAAATTTAGTCGCCTCCCACGATCATGCAATGGGGGCAGCAGGTACAATTCGTGTTGGCGAAGCACATGGCGCATAATCCGGGGACTGCAGACCGCTATTACGACAAGTCGTCGCAGAAGGAGGAGCGTATGGGCGTCTTCAAGCGCATCAACGAGGTCTACAAGGTAAGTGATAAAACATGTAACTAAATATGGACACTATACCCTGGCAAATGACAAGTTACCTTATCCAATTATTTTCATGTAATGAATTGTTATTATTATGAATTATTTTTCAACGTTGCAGAAATCGTCCAACGAGTTTGAAGACGCTCAGCCCTCCTCCTCCCTGCAGTCCCTGGAGCCAACACTCTCTGGTGACAGCGACAGCGCCGATCATCGAGTAAGTAGATTAAAAACTTCTTTTTCTCGTAATTTTTGTAATTTCATATTTACCCAATCTGATCATGCTTTTTATTGAGGTCCATAAACAATAAGCAAACACTTTGTCTTTCGCTTGAATTTTAACCGCTGCAATGAACTCATGCATTAGCAACTTCATTTTCACTGAGGTTTGGAGATTAACATTTCTTTTTTTATAGCGCAAAAGACGACGACCAGACAGTGCTGTCGGTGAGGTGGAGGACGACGCCTCCGTCACCTTCAAGGTAAGGACAAATGACACCGTAGACGGTGTAAGATAATTTACAAAATCATAGAAATGAAATCATAGAAATGGCGAAATTTCAGGTTGAAACTAGTTTTAACTTGATGTACACTAAACTGATAAGCGATCATTATTTCAATCGAAATCAGCAAAATACAGAGTCAGTCATTTGTATTATTTCTTTATCCCCTTTTCTTCATGTTAAATTTTCATGGACCTTTTCATGATATCATGTATTCATATTTTATAGCCACGAGCGAAGGGGACCTGTCCCTTTCCCGAATGTGCGAAGGTGACGGAGAACGTCCCGAGGCATCTTAGACAGGTATTGTAGATGTCAAAACAACACAATCCGAGGTCGGGAATTTGTGATTGAAATTTATGGACCAAAATAGGAATCGTCTTTTCAATGCGATTGCCGCGATATCCCTTTCGAAAACTAATGTATGATTTCGTTGTTTTTTTTTAACGCTGACTTCGTCTTTATGATGATATAACGTTTGTTGAGCTACTGGCAATATTTTTGCAGACAAATGACGATATCTGATTGCCCAAAAATGGTCCATATTTTTCGATCACAATCTTCCGACCTGAACTTTGATATGTGTCTTATGCATCTTTTATTTCGCTGCAGAAACATAAGATGTCTCAGGTCGAGGCCAGCAACGAGATCAGTCTCCGCCGGGCAACAGTGGCCAGCAACAGAAAGGTGTGTCACTGCCCGGTTGGAGACTGCATGGCCTCGACCACGAGGATGGACCTCCACCTCATCAGGCAGCACAGACTTCCACGAGGGACAGACGCCTTCGACCAGGCGATGCGGGCGTCCCTGGTCGAAGGACAGAAGGCCTCTGCCGGAGCCAGCAGCAATCTGGACCTGGCCCTGCGGGAGTACTTGTAAGTTTTCCAATGTCATGTGGATTTGATTGCTTCATTTCAGCGGATTCAACAATAACGGCAGTTATCGAACAGTTTTTTGAAATTCGAAAGGACCTTAGACGTAAAGAATACTCGCATCATGACGTTTTTATTTAATGTGTGAATTTCGGGAGCTGGTTCCGACAACAGTCATATACATACCGATGCGAGACCAGTTGAACAATGTAGATATGTTCATTATTGCATTACTCATATCTTTACAGGAATACAGGAAAAGACAGAGCGTCCGGACGCAAGCAGTCCGCAACCACTGGTGCTTGCCAAGAGACTGCCATCCGGACGCTCCTCCCGCAGGGCATGGAGAGGAACACCCTGCTGGCTCTGGCCGACGCCGGGAAGGAGGCAGGCCTCATTGACCAGCTCCTGGAGAAGTAAGTTGACACCAAAAAAAAAAAAAAAGTTGATGAAACCCTTTGCTTCCGATACAATCAAAAAGCCTGTGCTTTTTCCTCGGTATGGTTGATTTGAAAAAATAATCAATGAAAATCTTATTTATACATAGATTTCCGGACTGACACGAATATACTTAGCACAAAGATTGTTTATATCTAAGATGATATTCAAATGCTTTCTGAAACATGATCTTGTTCATTTAAACAGACTCAAACCGGAGACTGTCAAAATATATATAGCGTCCTTAGGGAGTTTCCTAGAGTTCCTGTCTGGATCTTTCCTATGGCAGAGGAAGCTGAAGGTCCAGGCAGGAGATCTCCACACTCTTAGGAACTCCCTTAGGAACATGGGCAGGTCCCTCATACAAGACATCCATAGGGAAGCAGTCGAACGGTAAGAAATGCAGCCAAGTTTTTGCCTATACCATTAACTTCATTAAGTAACATTGAAAAGCGGACATACAAGTAACAGTGTTTTCGGCACTGAAATGAAATAAGGCATTATATGAAATATTTTCGACATCATGAATTAGAAAAAAAATGTTAATCTCCAAACCTCAGTGAAAATGAAGTTGCTAATGCATGAGTTCATTGCAGAGGTTACTGTCAGATAAGTCCCCGTCCCGCGTTTGTTTATTCACGTCCCTCCTTCTGCGACGACTTGTCGTAATAGCGGTCTGCAGTCCCCGGATTATGCGCCATGTGCTTCGCCAACACGAATTGTACCTGCTGCCCCCATTGCATGATCGTAAGAGGCGACTAAATTTGGGATCTTATCTTTTCTCTTTCTAAACAACTTTCTTCTTCCTAATGTCTCCCTTGACAATGCCTCACTTTTGGCCTTTAGTTGAGCGTTCGCCGCTGTAAGGAAGGTTTTGGGTTCTGTCCCCTAGCCGAGACATACCAGAGTCTTTAAAAATGGTAGTTGCTGCTCCTGCTTAGCGCTCAGCATATTAGGAGTGGGACGACTGGTTCGCCCGTTGTCAGTATAATGTGACCGGGTGGGGTGTGCTGCTGGGTGTCTTCGGCAGTATGCTTTAGTGAGGTAGGACTATAAATCGGCAAAAGTTCCGGCCTATCACAAGGAGACATAACACGAACATACCGCAGCCTCCCAAAACACACATACACACTCACCACACGCATGCATGTCGCACACGGGAGGCCGTCCTTAAATGACCTCAGATGTTAATAGGACGTTAAAAAGTATGTCAAATTTTGGTCCCTTATAATTCACGTGCATAATATAAATCCTGTCTGAAATTACCACAACTACCTTGTAAAAATTAAAAGTGCGAAGTCGGAAAGGGACCAAAATTTGACATAGATGATATCAGTAGTGGGGAAATTATCTTTGCGATTGTTTATATTGACTTTGGCCTCATCAAAAAAACAATGCCAAATGAATGCTGAGAAAAGGTCCATGATTTATCGACCTGATCGTTGATGCAATGAAATTACCTAAAATGGACAGCAAAGCAATATATATATATATATATATATATATATATATGTGTGTGTGTTGTATTCTGATATTCTCCTTTTGTCTACAGACGATGGCCAAGGTCGTGAAGAGGGAGTGGGAGCTCCATGGCAGAAACATCGGGGAGGAGCTCCCACCCCTAACCGCCACCTTGTGCCAGAAGATGGCGGTGTCAACCCTGCGGTATTCGGGGGGAGACCGCCATCAGCAGAGTTTGGTTTGGTTTGGTTTATTTTGTTTAACGTCCTATTAACATCTGAGGTCATTTAAGGACGGCCTCCCGTGTGCGACATGCATGCGTGTGGTGAGTGCGTATGTGTGTTTTTGGGAGGCTGCGGTATGTTCGTGTTATGTCTCCTTGTGATAGGCCGGAACTTTTGCCGATTTATAGTGCTACCTCACTAAAGCATACTGCCGAAGACACCCAGCAGCACACCCCACCCGGTCACATTATACTGACAACGGGCGTCCATATTTTTTTCTTCGGTGCATGAAAATGAAAGGTTCAAATATGTTGTATGGTAGGCCTATTTGAGGCAAATATATTTGACATTTTTTTTACCCTGTCCTAAGAACCATCTCAATGAAGGGCAGGTCAGAGACTTTTACACTTTGGTATTTCCAAATTTAACGCATTTGACTATAAATATTTCATTAAAAAATTGAGAAAAAAAAATCTTTTATTGAAAACAAATATGTCTCTGGTTCAATATACTGTTAGTTTGTACTGAAGTACATGTTCGTGTTATCGTAAGCTAAAAATATGTATGTAATGTCCGTGATATGATTCTCGAAACGTTGCTACTCGACATAAACAAATAGGCCTATCAGCTGATCAAGATATCAAAACATCAACATGCATATTTCTCTGCATCAACTGACGAAACAGTAATTTCATTAAACAAACAAACAATAAAGAAAATATATTTTAGATATTTAAACGTCGCCTGTCTCACAAACGTTAATGAACACGTAACATTTACACTGCAATAGGCTAGGCCTACTGGAAGCCTACGACTCAGTTACTCAGTACGAGTTTAGATTTGTTATCGAAAAGAATTGAACGCTGGTCTGGGTTCACGATGAATACTGATCCTGTAAAGCAACTAATTTTGTCATAGTAGAACAGCTATAACCTCCAATGTCACTTTTAATATGACACGATATTAAAAAGTCCTGGTCCTGACTGGAAAATGTAATAAAACTCACTTAGACTGCAGCTAAAGCCTGGAGTTAAACGAGTAAGCGGCGTGAAGTCCCCGGTGTTATTCCATCCGGAACTCCTCGGAGAATCATTTCAGAGACAATACCCGATGAGTTCAGGATGGCGTTATTCTATAGTTTTCCTTTATATATGCGGACAAGCCGACCGAACCAAATGTTTTGATAATTTCTATTACGTATAAACTTTAAAAGACATCATCACGATGACTCGCGCAAAACAAATATAAAATCAGTTGATCCATAATGATTTTAATGCTGATAGCTATGTATGCCGATCCGGTCATCTGTTCAACCATGCTAAACGGAAAGTAAACGCCCGGTCTTGCGTCATCAAAACAGGCAGCCTATTAATAGGAAAATACCCCTGTCGAGTGGAAAAATACTGAGGTCGAAAAAATAGGCCATTTTCAAAACGATCCTTTGACCGTTCTGCTAAAGATATTGAAAAACTAAACAGACCATTTTCTTCAGGGAACATTTATCTATGTACATGTGCCTCATATATGTTTCTGAATTTTTTTGGGGGAATTTTGAGGGCGTTTTAAACAGAACCTCTTAGTCAAAATGACGATTTTGGCATGTTTGACCCAAAACATCTCATCAATACGAATTTCCACAGGGATACCAGATACATCCCAGACCTAGATCGAGCCGAGTTTTACAATGGTTCAAAACCCCATCAAAATTGTATGTGTCATTTTTTCCATCCCCAAATCGCTACAATAGCCGGCAAAAATGGCGAATTAGCTCATACTATCATTACGTTCCGTAAGGAACGATAACGAGTTATCGCCCCTTACTACACTTCATTCTTTATCAATGACATCATTAATTGTATTGAAAGCAAAATTAAACTGTTTGCTGATGACACTGCATTATATGAAATAATAGACAATAACCAAATGGAAATTTCTGAAAAGTTAACTAATGATTTAGATAATATAAATACATGGGCAATAAAATGGGATATAAAGGTGCCGTTGCAGAACCGCCCACAGCGAATCGACTATATTTTCCAGTAAGGCTATGAAAAATACATAAGGAACAAGATGTTATTTTCCACTTGACCCATAAGCGCGCCCATAGCGCCATCTACTTCACTTTTTTGTTTACAAGCATACCTGTGTTTTTCACAGACCCATAAGTGGTATTTCTGTTTGTCACTGAGAGGTTTTCTCACGACTAGGTATTGTACATACATTGTTGTTTAAAATGATAAAGAGTTGACCATGAAAAAACAAACGAGTTTAGTACAAGATGACGTAGAAAACCAAAATTCGAAAATTTTCATCAAATTCAAAATACCATTTTTAAAATCAAGCGGCAAATTCGGCACGATAATATGCGAGTACTATCGATGTTAGTGTTTTAAAAACGTATTTGACTATCCCTCTGTATACCAGCAAAAGAAAGTCGTGCCGAATCACTGGATAAGGGCAGTAATTCAATGTTGAAAAATGTATGTGGAAAAAATGCAAGGGCGATACAAGTGGTCCTTGTCGTACACAATAATACAACGTATTGATTTATTATGAAAATGATTTGATACAATGTCCATGGCAATGTATTATGTTCTACTATGTTTAACCTACTTATAGTAGTTCCGTATTACGTTTGATTCATCATTTTTCTCACTTGACCATCTTCGTCTTCAGTACTTCTTCAAAGCTTCTCCGTTGGGGTGTGCCACACAAAAGTTCCCTTTGCCACTTGGTCTTTTGACTACTCACCGCGAATGGTGCTCGGCGTGTTGTTATAATTGCTGTTGAGTTCAGTTATTCTGTAGTAAAGTTGTCTTTGTCTCAAATAGGAAAATGGAGAACTCCTGCGTTGGGTTGGGATGTAAAGTTAAGTTCAAGTACAACCAGGTTGGCGATGGTAAAAATCCGCGAAAATTTCAGGACTGGATGAAAGATGTTCTCCTTTCTGAAGGTGTCATACTTTCTGAATCAACAGAAGCAAAGATGTGTCCAAAATGCTTTCTCAGATACCTCAAGAAACGTCCTGCATCCGAGAATGCCAATGAAACGGAACGGAAAAAAGCTTCCGTAGACAATGATGATTCTGACGAATCTGACATTCTGGACGGGTACCTTTCTGTCAAAAAACAGCTGCTTATCAAACATAAACTGTACATGCCTGAGAATTCTAGGGTGTGTTCAAGTCATCTTCTTGGTAAGGATATCAGTCCTGACATTGAGCCGGTTTTGACAGGGAGGGATAAACTTGTTAATCACTTAGCCACCGAGTCACCAGCTGTTATCAACGATTTACTCAAAATCATACAGAACATGTCCAATAACTTGTCACCGCTTGTATTGAAACTTCGACAACATGGATGATGAAGATTGCCAAGCTTGGACAGACTGGGATTGTAATCAATTCAATCAAATACACGATGCATGTTTCGAACATATTACTGGTACAAAAGCATTGTCATCTAAGAATGCCCTTCTACTGTTTTGGGTTAAACTCAAAACAGACATATCTTTCACTCAGTTGGCTTCTCTTTTCCGCATACACAAATCGAGCGTCAGCAGAATTTTCCAAATCGTTACAGATGCTTAAATCAAGCCGTAGTTCCCACACATCTTGATCCGGATCACGTGTCTAGGGCGCAAGCGTTGGATCATCATACAGTTTTCACAAAAACATTCTTCGGCAACAAAGTCACTGTAATATTGGATGGTACATATATATATATATCGGCAAAAGTGAAGAACATGAGTTTCAGCGGAAATGTTACTGCGGTAAAAAAACGCAACTACGTGAAGTTTATGAGTATTGTGTTCCCTAACGGTTACGTTCTAGACACTGTCGGCCCATTTCTTGGTAGTGATAATGACGCCAAAATCACTGACAAGATACATGCCTCATTACAAAGTCTGTCAGGTATCCTAGAGGACGATGATCAGGTAATTGTAGACAGGGGTTTCCGAGACATTTTGAGGAAACTATCAGACGAGGGATACGAGACTCGCATGCCGACATTTCTCAAACCTGGACAGAGTCAACATGATTGTATAGAGGCAAACACAGACAGGTGTATCACTAAAACAAGATGGGTGGTCGAAAGTTATCACTCTCGTTTCAAGCAATTCAGATTTTTTTAAACTGAACTCACATCAAACTACTTCATCAAAAATCTCGAAAGTGTCACGGCATGTCTGAATTGGCTACGTGGACCCATATATCAACAAGAGGCCCATGGGGCCTGTGTCGCTCACCTGGTTGGATTTGACCAAATGTCAAGATAATGTTCATGTTCAATTTGTTAATGCACATACTCTCTAAGGGACTGAAAGACCCTATGGATTATTTTTACAACCTAATTGTGTCTGAAAAAACTAAGTTCCTTAGTGTGGGGAACGACCCTTCGGCCTATTTTTACATCAGAATTGTGTTTATCCCTTAATGTCCAGCGATGTTATACATAGTTATGGGATGGAGGGTCACAGTAACCATTTATGCAAAATCTGTTCCCCTTTCACCAAGGATGTTTCTGACCAAATTCGGTTCAGATCCATTTAAAACTTTATGACTAGGAGCGATATAAAGACAGATCTCTATTTCCCCTATTTGGCCCCACCCTTCAGACCCCTTGGGGGTCAGAGTCAATATTTACATAAACTTTCTTTCCCCTCTTCCCTAAGGATATTCCAGACCAAATTTGGTTCAAATCCATACATAACTTTATGATAAACAGCGATTCATAGGATAAACCGCTATTTTCCCTATTGGGCCCCGCCCCTAATGCCCCTGGGGGTTCAGAGTAAAAATTTATACTAAACACGGTTCCCCTTCTCCCAAGGATGTTCCTGACCAAATTTGGTTCAAATTCATTCATAACTTTACGACTAGTAGCAATTTAAAGGATTAACCCCTATTTCCCCTCTTAGACTCCGCCCCTCAGGCCCCTGGGGGTTCAGAGTAAAATTTATACAAACTTTGTTCCCCCTCCCCCCAAGAATGTTCCTGGCCAAATTTGGTTCTAATTCATTCATAACTTTATGACTTGTAGCGATTTAAAGACTAATCTCTATTTCCCCTATTTTGCTCCGATCCTCAGGCCCCTGGGGGTTCAGAGTAAAAATGTATACAAACTCTGTTCCCCTTCTCCCAAGGATGTTCCTGACCAAATTTGGTTCTAATTCATTCATAACTTTATGACTAGTAGTGATTTAAAAGATTAACCCTATTTCCCCTATTTGGTCCGGCCCCTCAGGCCCCTGGGGGTTCAGAGTAAAAATTTATACAAACTTTGTTCCCCTTCCCCCAAGGATGTTCCTGACCAAATCTAGTTAAAATCCATTAAAAACTTTATGACTAGTAGCGATTTAAAGACTAATCTCTATTTCCCCTATTGGGCCCCGCCCCTCAGGCCCCTGGGAGGCCAGACCCACCGTTTATACAAAATTGGTTCCCCTTCACCCAAGGATGCTTCAGACCAAACATGGATCAAATCCCTTTATTCCTACAGAAGATGGATTTTAAAGAATATGCTATATTCCCCTATTGGGCCCCACCCCCAGGCCCCTGGGAGGGCCAGACCCATCGTTTATGCAAAATTGGTTCCCCTTCACCCAAGGATGCTTCAGACCAAACATGGATCAAATCCCTTTATTCCTGCAGAAGAAGATGGATTTTAAAGAATATGCTATATTCCCCTATTGGGCCCCACCCCCAGGCCCCTGGGAGGGCCAGACCCATCGTTTATGCAAAATTGGTTCCCCTTCACCCAAGGATGCTTCAGACCAAACATGGATCAAATCCCTTTATTCCTGCAGAAGAAGATGGATTTTAAAGAATATGCTATGTTCCCCTATTGGGCCCCACCCCCAGGCCCCTGGGAGGGCCAGACCCATCGTTTATACAAAATTGGTTCCCCTTCACCCAAGGATGCTTCAGACCAAATATGAATCAAATCCCTTCATTTCTACAGAAGAAGGATTTTAAAGATTTTGCTATATTTCCCATATTGGGCCCCGCCCCTAAGGCCCCTGGAGGGCCAGACCCACCGTTTATACAAAATTGGTTCTCCTTCACGTAAGGATGCTTCAGACCAAATATGAATCAAATCCCTTCATTTCTACAGAAGAAGAAGGATTTCAAAGAATTTGCTACATTTCCCCTATTGGGCCCCACACCTCAGGCCCCTGGGAGGCCAGACCCACCGTTTATACAAAATTGGTTCCCCTTCACCCAAGGATGCTTCAGACCAAACATGGATCAAATCCCTTTATTCCTGCAGAAGAAGAAGGATTTCAAAGAATTTGCTATATTTCCCCTATTGGGCCCCGCCCCTAAGGCCCCGCGAGGGCCAGACCCACGGTTTATACAAAATTGGTTCCCTTTCACCCAAGGATGCTTCAGACCAAATATGAAATCTAATCCCTTCATTTCTACAGAAGAAGAAGGATTTTAAAGAATTTACTATATTTCCCCTATTGGGCCCCGCCCCTAAGGCCCCTGGGGGGCCAGACCCCAGTTTATACAAAATTGGTTCCCCTTCACCCAAGGATGCTTCAGACTAAATTTGGTCAAAATCCACTATGTAGTTTAGGACTAGTAGCGATTTAAAGGAAAAGTTGACGGACGGACGACGGACGGACGACGGACGCTGCGCCATGCCATAAGCTCACCGGCCCTTCGGGCCAGGTGAGCTAAAAATATATAACAAAAGCAGCCGAAGATGAAAAAGTTGCTCTGGAGATGAAGTCACTTCTAAACAAGTCCTACATCCTAGCAGAGCGTGTTGAGAAAGAGCCAGACCTATTACGGAGAGCCAAATCCCAATGGCAGAAGCTAGAGTCAGCCTAGCTCGAGTTCCCATGTCTTGACCAAGAATATCTAGAAACTCTGGCATGTGGGACGTACCAGGTGAAGTTGGCCCCCGGATACATATCGGAACATTTGACAGCAGATGGAGATTATAAAGTCATGACATACCAACACTCTTCTGACCTGATTCGATGTCAAATCCGATCTCGTCATAAATCGCAAACGAAATACAACATATGGATCCAGTACTCAGTTACCGAACAACCACCAATACAGAATTACTACTGTACGTGTCCAACCGGTCAGAGGACTGTTGGTATGTGTGCTCATATCGCCAGTGTTCTCTTCTACCTTGGCGTCTATGTCCATAGTCAGTCTCGAAAACTCCTTCGACCAACCAAGTTTATGCCACTGATGAAGTAAATAGCCCGCTAATACATATAATCCAGAATGTAGGGAAGATACTTAATTGAATGTTTCTGATATACACAACGTAGCGTCATTGTCACTCTTCAAAAATGATCGACAGTGTCTAGAATGTAACTGTGAAGGAATATAATACTCATATATATATATTAAATTCTAAATACACAAATAATACATGATGAGCTGAATGAGCAAGAACAAAGCACATTAGTTGTACAACAATAACAAAGTCATGGAGATCGGAAAATTGGTAAAGGGACTAACATTATCCTGACAAAATCTTGAAACAAATAGTTTCCTTGAAGGCGAATTCGTCCAATCCTGTTTCCTATAATATTTCAACGTATTTCTTGTCCGGACGAGATGTCTTCACTAGCATGCAGTACTTTCAGCACTTTGATCTATATGAAGATTTATGGGGGGTTGACTAATAGAAGTTGCAAAAACGAGGCATATCCAGTAATTGTGAAGCGCAATTATTTTTTCATGGATTACACAAATGAATGGGGATTTTTTCTATCGACAAAATTCGATAGTACTCGGGGTTTGAATTAGACAAAATGCCGTTTAAAGGCCAAGAACGACCAAGTTTAATATCCCACCGGACAGCAATTAAGGAGGGGGAGGAGGGAGAGGAGGGAGGCGGGGCTTATCTGTAGCCTGGGTTGCTAGGCTGTTACTCACCCACCACATGGTCTAGAGCCGAGATGTAAACAAATCCAAATATCACTATACAAATAACTGTGAAGTCACTTTTATACGTGTTGATTTGTCAATTATGTTTTCAATTATATACACTAATACATATCACTTGGCTAGTTAGTATAAAGTTAATAGTTGAACAATGCACCCACAAACCGTTTCCAAATGTTAGTTCTATAGTGATACACTGGTTCTGTATATACTTTTTTCCCCCTAGATGATCTCCATGCATTGGGTACACGTGGGTGAGGTGTATTTCCGATCCACATTGTCATTCCAGTGTAGAACAGCCAAATTGGACCTCACTAAGTACTGATCATCACTGAAGCATATCCTCTTATCTTGAAAAATGTTCATCACATTGTTAAAACTTTCTACATAGAAAGTATCACGAACTAAAATATAATCCTGTGGGTACTTGTACAGAATTGATTTTTTTATTACACCAAACAACAATTTTGATGCAACATCATCGATGACTTGTCTGGAGGGTTCATAATTAGTGTCTGTTTTACACCTGCTGGTACGATGACATGCTGAGTGGTCATTTTGGTAATGTTTTACAACATTTTCAAGACTGCTCTTCAACTCTGCAGGGTCATCTTCACTATGTTTTAGACACCAATGGACATGGGTAGTAACAGGTTCTATTTTGTCCTGCAGAAGAGGGGACCATGTTTTCCCTTTTTTGTAAGCTGGGCCAGTTGATACTGCTTTTAATTCCCTTTTTAATCCCTTGAGTGCATGCCACGGGTCATTTTGGTTTGTAACACCGGCATCTTTGACATGTTTGTTGATGGATAAATTTCTGTCGTGGGCATGAATATTTATTGTGACATCCTTTTCTGTCATTTTCCTATACAGTATCTTGGTTCCAATTTGTTCATGTCTTTGAGATACTGGATCGTCCGTTGTTGTCACATGAATATGGTTCAATACTTTGTGAGTTTTGTACCCTATTGCCACCACACTTGAATCCTTTGCGTTTTTACGCCAGCCGTGCCTTGCATCAGTCATGATTTCAATCCCTTGATCTTGGTCTTCATAGCTGAAGCACTCTTCATCCAATGCATGACTGACACTTTCTTCATATTCTGAACAGACATGGTCCTTGTAACTGCTGAAATATTTTCTTTTCTTGTCCTGTGTTATTTGACCAAGACCGGCTCCCTCTGTAAATCTTTTGTATTGAACTGGCAACATCCCACTGCATTCAATACCATGAAAGATTCTATAATTTACCAGAAATTCGTTGTCAGGTAAATACGGAGAAGATGACCAAAGTATGGAATGGTGTTTGTCTTTGGTACAGGAAAGTCGAATTGAAGCTGCATGACCTTTAAGAGTTACTTTTTTGTTTACTAGTTGTCCTTCACAAATTTTGGAATGGTTCCCGGCTACTTCACAAAGTTTTGCCACAGAAGATTCTGCTGTCACAAATAATTTTTCATCAACATCCTTCTTCTCTGCTTGTTTATAGCTACACAAGTTTGGCATTTCACGGTTTTTTCCTTCCTTGTCATTGAAATATTTGTCCAATAAGCTTTCTAATATATCAGTTATTAACTGGATGACCCAACTGTCTAAAGAGGCTATCTTTCACTTTTTGTAGTTTTTTTTTTAAATTCAGATCTTCACATTTTCATCCCCAGGTATTTCTATCCTAAAATTTGGGGGCTTTTTCCTTCCTCTTTCCTTTCTAACACTTTTATTTGTATGTCCAATACTACAATGACTATTGAGTATAATATGATGCATAAGTAAATTGGTATTCCCCAGGAATTTTCTACAGCATTCCATCATCTAACATAATCTTGACCACATGAGGATCTGTTGGGGTTGCATTTTAATAGTATTTCATTTGTCATGATACTATAAGAAAACATGTAATGTGAAACTGAAACTTTTTCTAAGCCTAATAAAAATATATCTATAAAATCAATTTTACAATCAAAGGCCTAAAATGATATTAATTTTGTTTTATTTCCCCTCTAGTCAATGGAATCTGGATAAATTGCGCAATTCCACTCTCTGCCCAGAGGGCAATATGACTCTCCCACAGGTTCATGTTACTCTCTTACGCCCCACCCCAACCCCGAATACCCCCAACCAAAATATTCAGCATGGCCGCGAAGGACACACATACACTTACCTTGGTTGTGAATGTGGACCAAAGAAATGCTATAAGGCAACTGTTTCAAGAGCAAAATGCTGGGAATACTCAGGAAAAATTAATCAGGACAGCACAGTGATAAGTAATAGTATAGAAAGTTCAGGATTTTCTATTCTACAGGATGAGTTGGATGAATGTCGGTATTGTTTATGTAGACCTTGTATTACAAATGAGAGAAACAAACAACAATGGTGGGAATTAACAGCAAATCCAAAACACAGGAAAAATAATGTTCGCAGGAAAGAAATTTACAAACGATTTTGGACAATATTGTATCACAGAGGAGCCTGGGGAGATCCCCGATATCAGGAAAAGAAGAGGCAGACATTAGGGATTAATGCAAGGAAAGGGGAACCTCTGTGGCATAGGTGGGATATAATGCCAGATTGTGTTATCAAACTGGTCAGATTCTGGTTTCCAAATCCTGATGATATGGAATATTTGGGTCATTGTTGGGAGTAAGTTATCTTTTATTTGTGTATAAGGGAAGTGCCATGTCTTGTTATATATGACTCTGCTAATTGGATGAATGTAGATTCCTGTATGTGTGCCTATGGGATCTTATTTCTGGACCTTGCCGCCAAAATATTGATAAGGTAGGAGAATGTGTTTACTCAGCATGTGTAGCTAGGGCCTTAGCAACAACACAACTTCCGGTAATAACATCCGGTAGGCAAACTGGCAAATTCAAATTTGATTGACAGTTTGCAAATTGAATCAGAAAAACAAATTTAATCAGAAAACAAACAAATCATTTTGCATAACATGGTATACATATTCAGATTCCTCACACAAAAATATGTTACCATAACAAAATCTATGTCAGATAAGTTTTTGTTCAACATGATTTTGAGGAAATTCTCTCCCTGAAGTGAAGGCTGCCAAAAATTTGTATAACCCTCCATTTCCCCAAGTTGTCTCCCTTTTATACCCCGTCCCCGGCCTTTAAACGTGCATTCAACTTTATGAGAAATATCAATTTTTATGTTTGATGTCAAATTTCACAGACACTAACGAAAAGATTCATACAATCGATATCCGATTACGTTGCCCGATATATAAATGTAATTTTAGTACAATTTTCCTTACAAACAAATAACATTTTGACCTTATAAATACTTGATAAAGTGTGCTTGTGAGTATTTACGACTTTGGTACAAAATGGCCTCGTTCTGGCATGTCCGGAACCGAACAAGGTTTTCATATGTACTATCAGATGCCCCATGGATATGTCTATCCGGGCATTAGGTAAAGGTCGATTTCCTTCGTGGGCGGTTTTAGAGCATTCCTGCAACAGTTTGGTTTGGTTTGGTTTATTAGCTCACCTGGCCCGAAGGGCCGGTGAGCTTATGCCATGGTGCAGCGTCCGTCGTCCGTCGGCCGTCAACTTTTTCTTTAAATTGCTACTAGTCCTAAAGTATTGAATGGATTTTCACAAAATTTGGTCAGGAACATTCTTGGGGGAAGGGGAACAGAGTTTGTATAAATTTTTACTCTGAACCCCCAGGGGCCTGAGGGGCGGGGCCAAATAGGGTTAATAGGGTTACTTTTTTAAATCGCTACTAGTCATAAAGTTATGAATGAATTTGGACCAAATTTAGTCAGGAACATCCTTGGCAGAAAGGGAACAGAGTTTGTATAAATTTTTACACTAAACCCCCAGGGGCCTGAGGGGCGGGGCCAAATAGGGGAAATAGGGTTACTCCTTTAAATCGCTACTAGTCATAAAGTTATGAATGAATTTGAACCAAATTTGGTCAGGAATATCCTTGGCAGAAAGGGAACAGGGTTCGTATAAATTTTTACTCTGAACCCCCAGGGGCCTGAGGGGCGGGGTCAAATAGGGGAAATAGGGTTAATCCTTTAAATCGCTACTAGTCATAAAGTTATGAATGAATTTGGACCAAATTTGGTCAGGAACATCCTTGGCAGAAGGGGAACAGAGTTTGTATAAAGTTTTACACTGAACCCCCAGGGGCCTGAGGGGCGGGGCCAAATAGGGGAAATAGGGTTACTCCTTTAAATTGCTACTAGTCATAAAGTTATGAACGAATTTGAACCAAATTTGGTCAGGAACATCCTTGGCAGAAAGGGAACAGAGTTTGTATCAATTTTTACTCTGAACTCCCAGGGGCCTGAGGGGCGGGGCCAAATAGGGGAAACAGGGTTACTCCTTTAAATCGCTACTAGTCATAAAGTTATGAACGAATTTGAACCAAATTTGGTCAGGAACATCCTTGGCAGAAAGGGAACAGAGTTTGTATCAATTTTTACTCTGAACTCCCAGGGGCCTGAGGGGCGGGGCCAAATAGGGGAAACAGGGTTAATCTTTTAAATCGCTACTAGTCATAAAGTTAAAAATGATTTTGAACCAAATTTGGTCAGTAACATCCTTGGCAGAAAGGGAACAGAGTTTGTATAAATTTTTACTCTGAACCCCCAGGGGCCTGAGGGGCGGGGCCAAATAGGGGAAATAGGGTTACTCCTTTAAATCGCTACTAGTCATAAAGTTATGAATGAATTTGAACCAAATTTGGTCAGGAACATCCTTGGCAGAAAGGGAACAGAGTTTGTATCAATTTTTACTCTGAACTCCCAGGGGCCTGAGGGGCGGGGCCAAATAGGGGAAACAGGGTTAATCTTTAAATCGCTACTAGTCATAAAGTTAAAATGATTTTGAACCAAATTTGGTCAGTAACATCCTTGGCAGAAAGGGAACAGAGTTTGTATAAATTTTTACTCTGAACCCCCAGGGGCCTGAGGGGCGGGGCCAAATAGGGGAAATAGGGTTACTCCTTTAAATCGCTACTTGTCATAAAGTTATGAATGAATTTGAACCAAATTTGGCCAGGAACATCCTTGGCAGAAGGGGAACAGAGTTTGTATAAATTTTTACTCTGAACCCCTAGGGACCTGAGGGGCGGGGCCAAATAGGGGAAATAGGGTTACTCCTTTAAATCGCTACTAGTCATGAAGTTATGAATGAATTTGAACCAAATTTGGTCAGGAACATCCTTGGCAGAAAGGGAACAGAGTTTGTATCAATTTTTACTCTGAACTCCCAGGGGCCTGAGGGGCGGGGCCAAATAGGGGAAACAGGGTTAATCTTTTAAATCGCTACTAGTCATAAAGTTAAAAATGATTTTGAACCAAATTTGGTCAGTAACATCCTTGGCAGAAAGGGAACAGAGTTTGTATAAATTTTTACTCTGAACCCCCAGGGGCCTGAGGGGCGGGGCCAAATAGGGGAAATAGGGTTACTCCTTTAAATCGCTACTAGTCATAAAGTTATGAATGAATTTGAACCAAATTTGGCCAGGAACATCCTTGGCAGAAGGGAACAGAGTTTGTATAAATTTTTACTCTGAACCCCTAGGGGCCTGAGGGGCGGGGCCAAATAGGGGAAACAGGGTTAATCTTTTAAATCGCTACTAGTCATAAAGTTAAAAATGATTTGAACCAAATTTGGTCAGTAACATCCTTGGCAGAAAGGGAACAGAGTTTGTATAAATTTTTACTCTGAACCCCCAGGGGCCTGAGGGGCGGGGCCAAATAGGGGAAATAGGGTTACTCCTTTAAATCGCTACTAGTCATAAAGTTATGAATGAATTTGAACCAAATTTGGTCAGGAACATCCTTGGCAGAAAGGGAACAGAGTTTGTATCAATTTTTACTCTGAACTCCCAGGGGCCTGAGGGGCGGGGCCAAATAGGGGAAACAGGGTTAATCTTTTAAATCGCTACTAGTCATAAAGTTAAAAATGATTTTGAACCAAATTTGGTCAGTAACATCCTTGGCAGAAAGGGAACAGAGTTTGTATAAATTTTTACTCTGAACCCCCAGGGGCCTGAGGGGCGGGGCCAAATAGGGGAAATAGGGTTACTCCTTTAAATCGCTACTAGTCATAAAGTAATGAATGAATTTGAACCAAATTCGGTCAGTAACATCCTTGGCAGAAGTGGAACAGAGTTTGTATAAATTTTTACACTGAACCCCCAGGGGCCTGAGGGGCGGGGCCAAATAGGGGAAATAGGGTTACTCCTTTAAATCGCTACTAGTCATAAAGTTATGAATGAATTTGAACCAAATTTGGTCAGGAACATCCTTGGCAGAAGGGGAACAGAGTTTGCATAATTTTTTACTCTGAACCCCTAGGGACCTGAGGGGCGGGGCCAAATAGGGGAAATAGGGTTACTCCTTTAAATCGCTACTAGTCATAAAGTTATGAATGAATTTGAACCAAATTTGGTAAGGAACATCCTTGGTAGAAGGGGAACATAGTTTGTATAAATTTTTACTCTTAACCCCTAGGGACCTGAGGGGCGGGGCCAAATAGGGAAATAGGGGTTTATCCTTTAAATCGCTATTATTCATAAAGTTATTAATGGATTTGAACCAAATTTGGTCTGGAATATTCTTAGGGGAAGGGGGAAAGAGAGTTTATATAAATATTGACTCTGACCACCAAGGGGCCTGAAGGGAGGGGCCAAATAGGGGAAATAGAGATTTGAGTTTTAAATGGATTTGAACCCAATTTGGTCAGAAACATCCGTGGTGATGGGGGAACAGATTTTGCATAAATGGTTACTGTGACCCTCAATTCCATAACTATGTATAGTAACGCTGGGCATTAAGGGATAAACACAATTCTTATGTAAACATAGGCCAAAGGGTTTTCCCCACCCTATGGGACTTCGTTTCTTTAAACACCATTATGTTGTAAAAAATAATCCATATGGTCTTTCAGAGAGTACATTTTTGTATAATGTATTAACAAATTGAACATGAACATTATTTTGACATTTGGTCAAATCCAACCAGGTGAGCGATACAGGCCCCATGGGCCTCTTGTTTTGTTTAACGTCCTATTAACAGCTAAGGTCATTGAAGGACAGCCTCCCGTGCGTGCGACATGAATGCGTGTGGTGAGTGCGTATGTGTGTTTTGGGAGGCTGCGGTATGTTCGTGTTAAGTCTCCTTGTGATAGGCCGGAACTTTTGCCGATTTATAGTGCTACCTCACTGAAGCATACTGCCGAAGACACCCAGCAGCACACCCCACCCGGTCACATTATACTGACAACGGGCGAACCAGTCGTCCCACTCCTTGTATGCTGAGCGCTAAGCAGGAGCAGCAACTACCATTTATAAAGACTCTGGTATGTCTCGGCCAGGGGACAGAACCCAAAGCCTTCCTCACAGCGGCGAACGCTCAACTAAAGGCCAAAAGTGAGGCATTGTCAAGGGAGACATTAGGAAGAATAAAGTTGTTCAGAAAGAAGAGAAAAGATAAGATCCCAAATTTAGTCGCCTCTTACGATCATGCAATGGGGGCAGCAGGTACAATTCTTACGCCCTACCTGCAAGGCAGTCCTGCAACAGCACGTTTTACTTCATTAAAAACAGAATCAGTCCTTTTCTCGAGAGAAAGGGAGGTAATAAATCCAGATATTATATTTGCTAATGATATAGTTAATTGTGTTGTGGATCACAAACATTTAGGACTAAATTTTAGTAATGATGGAAAATGGAACACTCATATAAACATTACTTTTAATAAAGCATATAAAAGAATGAACATACTAAGATTGCTCAAACACAAAGTTGATAGAAAAAGTCTATTGACCATTTATACCTCATACATAAGACCAATTTTAGAATATGGGGATGTAATCTGGGATAATTGTACAAACCAAAACAAAATCTGTTTAGAATCAATCCAACTAGAAGCTCTGAGAATAATTACAGGATTAAGAAGGGGGACATCCCATGATAAATTATACATCGAAACTGGAATTGAAACTCTTGACTGTAGACGAAAGAATCACAAACTTATATTAATGTACAAAATATTAAACAATGAAACACCTATATACCTTGCAGATATTATTTAACCACACATTCATGACAACACACACCTTAGATATCCACTTAGAAATAATAGTCTTTTCAACCCCCCACTTTGCAGAACTGAAAGTTACTCAAAAAGTTTTTTCCCATCAACACTTATTGAGTTTAATCAATTAGACAGAGAAGTCTTAAATGCTAATACATTAAATCAATTCGAACAAGAGGTCCATGGGGCCTGTATCGCTCACCTGGTTGGATTAGACCAAATGTCAACATAATGTTCATGTTCAATTCGTTTTATTTGTCAATCTCAAACAATGCTATATATGGTTATGGTGTAGGGATCCCAACTGCTTTAAAGAAATGACAAAGTCCAGACTCTCTAAGGGTCTAAAAGACCTCAAGAATTGATTTTAGAACATCCATTCATAACTTTATGACTAGCAGCGATTTAAAGGAATTACCTCTATTTCCTCTATGGGGCCCTGCCGCTTTGGCCCCACGGGGTCAGAGTCACCATTTATGCAAAATCTGTTCCCCTTCCCCAAATGTTTCTGACCAAATTGGGTTCAAATCCTTTCATAACTTTCTGACAAGCAGCGATTTGAAGGAATTACCTCTATTTTCCCTATGGGGCCCCGCCCCTTTGGCCCCTCGGGGGTCAGAGTCACCATTTATGCAAAATCTGTTCCCCTTCCCCCAATGATGTTTCTGACCAAATTGGGTTCAAATCCATTCATAACTTTATGACGAGTAGCGATTTAAAGGAATAACCTCTATTTCCCTATTGGGCCCTGCCCCTTTGGCCCCTCGGGGGTCATTTGGTTTGGTTTGGTTTATTTTGTTTAACGTCCTATTAACATCTAAGGTCATTTAAGGACGGCCTCCTGTGCGTGCGAAATGTATGCGTGTGATGAGTGCGTATGTGTGTTTTGGGAGGCTGTGGTGTCAGTCACCATTTATGCAAAAACTGTTCCCCTTCCCCCAATGATAATTCTGACCAAACTGGGTTCAAATCCTTTCATAACTTTGACAAGTAGCGATTAAAGGAATTACCTTTATTTCCCCTATTGGGCCCCACCCATTTGGACCCTCAGGGGTCAGTCACCAATTATGCAAAATCTGTTCCCCTTCCCCCAAGGATGTTTCTGACCAAATGGGGTTTAAATCCATTCATAACTTTATGAATAGTAGCGATTTGAAGGAATTACCTCTATTTCCCCTATGGGGCCCCGCCCCTTTGGCCCCTCGGGGGTCAGAGTCACGATTTATGCAAAAACTTCCCCATCCCCAAAAGATGTTTCTGACAAAATTGGGTTCAAATCCATTTATAACTTTATGACTAGCAGCGATTTAAAGGAATAACCTCTATTTCCCTATTGGGCCCTGCCCCTTTGGCCCCTCGGGGGTCAGAGTCACCATTTATGCAAAAACTGTTCCCCTTCCCCCAATGATAATTCTGACCAAACTGGGTTCAAATCCTTTCATAACTTTGACAAGTAGCGATTAAAGGAATTATCTCTATTTCCCCTATTGGGCCCCACCCATTTGGACCCTCAGGGGTCAGAGTCACCATTTATGCAAATCTGTTCACCTTCCCCCAAGAATGTTTCCGACCAAATTGGGTTCAAATCCATTCATAACTTTTATAACAAGTAGCGATTTAAAAGAATTGCCGCAATTTCCCCTATTGGGTCCCGCCACTCAGGCCCCTTCGGGGTCAGAGTCACCATTTATGCAAAATCTGATCCCCTTACCCAAAGGATGTGTCTGACCAAATTGGGTTCAAATCCATTCATAACTTTATAACAAGTAGCGATTTAAAGGAATTGCCTCAATTTCCCATATTGGGACCCGTTGTCAGTATAATGTGACTGGGTGGGGTGTCCTGCTGGGTGTCTTCGGCAGTATGCTTCAGTGAGGTAGCACTATAAATCGGCAAAAGTTCAGGCCTACCATAAGGAGACTTCACACAAACATACCGCAGCCTCCCAAAACACACATACGCACTCACCACACGCATGTATGTCGCACGCACGGAAGGCCGTTCTTAAATGACCTTAGCTGTTAATAGGACGTTAAACAAAATAAACCAAACCAAACCAATCTACCATAACCTCAGTCTCTGGAGGAATGCTAACCTTTTCCTGCAGGCTAACCTTACAACACATGCCCACTAGGTCTTTTTCTTTTCTAAGTTTTTCAGTTTGACCATCAATTTGAAGTCTACCATTAGCAGTTTCAATAATCCCATTATGACATTCTAGAAAGTCTAACCCAATAATTCCCTCTATACCTTGTAAACCAGCTACAATGGTATTATGTTGGGTTTTCACTCCTCCCAAGGTAATGTTCATGTCTAATTTTCCATATATGGGCAATATTCCCCCATCCGCTACTGTTAATATAGATTTTACCGTTTCTAGCATATGTTCACTAGTCTGTAATTGGTCAAAAATTTCCTTAGCTACTGATCCTTTATCTATTAGCATATAACACTGAATTCCTTCAATGTCTACTTTACAAAACCAACACGCTTTAGATATAGCGGATAGTAATATGGAAGGCCTATTTTGTTCATCTACATAAGTGATATTTTCCTTCTCGAAATTTTGGGCTGGGTTTTTGGCCTCAAACTCGGCCCTGTTTAGTTTAAATTATGTGAAGCACCCATGTTTTCTTGCTTATCTTTACTTCCCCCATTCCTGAAATCATTTGTCTCTCTCTTTTCTTTGCAATCTCTTACAATATGACCTTGTTTTGGCAGTTATAACATGTTTTGTCACTAAATATATTGTTAGTATTACTGCTAGTCCTGTAGGAGTTATTTTCCCTTTTACTGATTTTGGAATGTTTTTCTAATGCCTCAGACATTTTCTTTAACTGTTCCCCATTAGCTTCTAAGCATTTCTGAAAATTTCCCGACAACTGATCAAGAGCCTGTAACATCTGTGACTGCTCTGTATTAATACTTACTGCTCTAACCATTAGATCTGTTTCTTTAGGATAATTTGGTTTCCTATCAGCTAAGGATCCCTGAAAGGCCTCAAATTCTACAGCTAATGTTATTGCTGCCTCTAAAGATTTGGTATGTCCAAACTAGACATGTTTCTTTAATTCAGGTTCCCCTAGACCTAGTACATATTGGTCAACAATAACACTTTCCAATGCATGAGTTGGTAATGGAGGGTAAGCATGACAGGCTAATCTTTTCAAGGCATACCCAGATTCTGTTATGCTTTCCTGTTTTTGTTTGTGTCTGGTTCTAAATTCCCATCTATATGCCGATTCCCTTTCTTGAGGACTGAACCTTTGAACTAGTATGGACTTTAATACACTGTAGGAGCTAATCTGCTCTGGAGACAAGTCACCCAACAACCTTTGTGCTACACCCCTTAAACTCATTACAAGTTGAGTAGCCTTCTCGCTTGCTGTCCACCCATTCCATATGGCTACTTGTTCAAAATGTTTCTCATAATCCTGTCATTCTACGGATTTCCCATCAAATTTATCTGGCTCTTTTTCTTTCCTAAACCTTCCCGATCGGTTTTGAGCTGACCCCCTACTGATATGAGGATCGCTAGTTACTGGGTCATGCATCAATCTGGTATCATGGTCATGTATTTGATGGTTATTACTAAATCCATAGTTAGAATAGTTACCTGACCTAAACACATGGGTATTTGTGTTCCCTTCACACACAGTTCTGTTCCCTTCATAACCATTTCCACTGGTCACGGCACCAAATTATGTAACGGGAGCTCGGGACGACATATCCCGACTATAGCTGCATATCTATCCCGACTTCTAGATGATCGTATAGTGGTTTGAAGAGTATAGAAGACCAGAAGAGTTGTATAAGGTTCGCTAACTCTAACAGATATTTATTTACATTTTGACATTTTTACAAACACAAGTTTTGTCTGGTAATCAGATTTGTACAATGACACAGTATTTATACTGGACTCTAGATATAACTTACTTAATTAACGACTACCCCCCCCCCCCCCCCCCCCCCCCCCCCCCCCCCGAAATATAAGATAACCCTATTACAAATGGCCGGATCAACCGGGACTCTTAATTTTACCACTACCTTTTTGCTTGCAAGTCCGAAACAGAGTTCTCGAATTCTGAACGCTCACGGCTTTTCATCTTCCCAACTCCACTATGCACGTGCAGGCATTCCCAACCAATGGACTACCTCCGTAATGGGGCGTTGCCTGCACACACTTACAATTAGCGCCAAATTAGCATACGTTAACAAAGCCGTGGCTCTCCCCAATTTCGCTAGTATAAAGCTTACTAAACCTACACAAATCTGATTCCCATCACAGTATGTCTCGGTCAGAGGGCAAATCAAAGCCTTCCTTGTAGAGGCAAACGCTCAACTATATGCCAAAAGTGAGGCATTGTCACGACATTTATAAGGAAAACGAGTTATTCAAAAAGTAAGATGATATCCCAAATTTAGTCGCCTCATACGATATCGTGCAATGAGGCAGCAGATCGGTTATGCGCATATCCTCCGTTTCAGTGGAGATGGAGTGTCGCCTTGTCACTTTTTTTCTTCATTGTCTTTGCAGAGGTAAAGTTGATATCTTGAAAAATTGTATATTTAACTTTCCGGACAGTAAAAGGAAGTAAGTACTCTTGAAAATCTATCTTGCATTATCGTATCTTTAAAGTGGCTTCAACAAGAAAAATATTGCTGCTACATGAGAACAAATTTCACTCGGCCTGGTATACAAGTGCAATGTAATGATTCCGCCTTTCTTTGAGAAAACCCATTGGTGACTTTCGAATGTCTTTGACTCTATCACATACAAAACAGTTATAGACCCCAAGACTTCAGTTTAGCTAGTGTGTGTACACACATTATTCACCAATCAGATAACAATGTCCGGGTATTATCTAGTAAAGCACTATCATCGTCTACAGACCAATCGTCATGCTCCAGCTCATATGTATAAACGTCATCAATCACTTCTGTATGTACCTGGCTTTGTAAACCCCTAGTGTTCCCATATACGCAACCTTCACTTGCTGGCAGTGTTTGATCCATAAAAAAGGATCCGAAATTCCCGACCTCCCTCAAATCAAAACTTTCCCCGGTGTGGTCCATAAAAATGGATTCGAATTTTCAAATCAAAGCATTACGTGCCCAAAATGGTTGGAATGTCATATATTAATACCAATAGATGAATGTTAGCCGGGATTCGTAATAATACAGCATGATTTCTATAATAATTCAATGGCTTCGGAAGACTGATTATCATTTTCTATTTTGTATGACAAAATTAGAGCTGAAGTCATACCTGCCCTGCAGGTAGGGCATAAGAATTGTACCTACTACCCCAATTGCATGATATCGTAAGAGGCGACTGAATTTGGGATCTTATCTTTTTTCTTCTTTCATTCCAACTTTCTTCTTATTTATGTCTCCGTTCACAATGCCTAACTTTTGGCCTTCAGTTGAGCGTTCGCCCCTGTGAGGAAGGCTTTGGGTTTCTGTATCCTGGCCGAGACATACCAGAGTCTTTAAAAATGGTAGTTGCTGCTCCTGCTTAGCGCTCGGCATATTAGGAATGGGACGACTGGTTTGCCCGTTTTCAGTATAATGTGACCGGGTGGGGGTGTCTTCGGCAGTATGCTGCAGTGAGATAGCACTATAAATCGGCAAAAGTTCCGGTCTATCACAAGGAGACTTAAGGTATTTCATGGGTAACGAAATCGTAACTGATCGGATATTTCCGTCACTGTTCGGATTTGGGGGAATCCCCGTTTGAGTTGTCGTTCTTTGTGGAACTCTTCCGAAATCGAAAGTAAATCAAAGATGGCGTACCGTCGAGACGGACGCGGTCGGTTCGCATCAACAAAGCCAAAACGCAGCAGAAAGACAAAAAAACATGTAATCTTGGACCATAACTATGAAAGTGGGCATATTTGTCTAGGGGATGCATGTAATAGCCAAAATTGCCCCCTTTCCGTCGAGAAGATAAAAAAAAACAACTTGAGTAGTACCAGTTGGCGCGAAGGTCGCAGGGTTATAGAATTCCAGGTATTGATTGACAATCTAAAATCATGTCAACATTGCAGACTAGGGCCAATACCGCTGACTTCAAACAATGTTTTAGGGGAAATGAAGAAAGGGTTAGGCGGGTATTTGTATGTCAAATGCCAAAACGCGGATTGTGGCGAGATAAACAATATTGCTTATGGGAAAACTTACCATCAGAGCGACAAGAAAACTGGAATGCCTTGCTTTGCCATCAATACTAAACTGGGCACTGGTATGTATTAATATTGAAACTTTTTTTCTGGTGTAGTCAGTATAAAAATCGTTTAACTTTATAAGCACAGTGAACTGGTGAGTTGGCGTAATGTGTCTACAATGTAGCTATTTGCAGATCAGAAAACATGTATACGTGAATGTAAAACACCACTAGTTTATCATGTTTATAAGCACTTGGTAGTCTGTAATTTAAAAGGACATTCCTATCAAATAGCACATGCAATTTATTCTAGTGGGACATTTGTCTAAATTGACACCAGACAGTTGGTCTGGTATTATTGAAAAATTTACCAGACCCGATACATTTTTACCAGATTTGTCTGACGGTTATTCGGGAAATATAAGTACCAGGTGATCATAAGTTGTACATGTGTGGCCACGATAGAAAATGTTCTTATTTCAAAACAGTTTAAAATATATAGTGACTTAATCAGAATGTCCCTTGAACTGTTTTGTTTTTACATTTTCAAAAACATTGTATTAAATGTTATTACAGCAATGATAGACAGTATTTGTGGCCCTGGTCGAGTCAATAATTTCCTGTCCACTCTAAACATACCAACTATCAATGACAAGACTTTGAAAGAAATAGAAAGAAGGGCTGGTGATGTTGTCGAGACTGTGTCGAAGGAAATCACAAAAAAGCTGCTGCTGATGCCTATAAAATGGAGATGGCGTAAGTATAATAACATTTTAACATACATTTGCAACATGTTATACCTTTGTTGTAATATAAGGCATGTTACATGATGAAATCATGAAATTTTATTCTCCCATGTGCACTTCCATCAATAAAAAAAAGAAAAAAAATAATAAAATAAATAAAGGAAATGAAACAAACCATAATATAAGTACACCTTTTCTAGATAGATATGTTTAAATGTGCTATTAGTCTAAACTGCTGTAAATAAGGTTAAAGAAAGTAACATTTGGAGCCCGATTACTGCTATTTTTGGTCCAGTAATAATAAAAATACCTATAATATAGGACAGGGACGTAGTTGACTTTCAGGTCTCTAGCCAATGGGCAGAAATATTGGACGGTCGTCGGAGATTTCAGTGTACTGTTACCCGGTCCGATATTTCTACCAATGTCCGATTGGCAGGGGACTTAATGGGCTCCAAGTGTAAGTTTCTACCTGTACAGTACAGTCCCTTCTTGTTTTATGTTTTCTTCTTATTTTATGTTTTCTTCTTATTTTATGTTTTCAGTGATATATCTGCTGAAGAATCAGACAGGAAAGGCATGTCATGTGCAGTGGATACTGCATGGCAGAGAAGAGGATTTGATAGCCTTACTGGTAATTATATATTAGTACAGTAGTGATTAGTTCACCTGAGCTGAAAGCTCAAGTGAGCTATAGGCATCCGGTTTCGTCTGTCGTCCGTCTGTAAACTTTTGTTTTAAACGACTTAATAAAAGAGTACTTTGGAAGACAATTTTTGCTCGTTTAAAGACATTTTACATGTTATTTTACAAAAAGTGTGTTACAAGATAAATTAAATACATGGTAAGTGTATAAAAATATAAGCCGTATTTGATCTCAGGACGGAAAGCGTAAAAATTATAACCATGTATGTACTATATATTTGCATATAGAAAAAAAATTTAATAGTGTTTTATTTGTGAAAAATATGGCTGATGCATTACAACTTATCAGTGAATAATACCAATATCATAATGATTGTACTTTTACCTTTCAGCACACACCTTTTTTATGAGTAAGGCGAAGTATGGGAAAAAGGTGGTGAAGACAGTAGTCAGTTACAGGACATGCGGAGTATGTAATTGGTGGAGGCGAAAAAGACCTGGGAGACCAGTCAGGAAACACAGATGTGTGAACAATCATAGAGGAAGTGCTAGGAGTATGGAGTGTGTAAACGGAGTTCAAGGTATTAAGGAACTTATTCAAGAAGGAACCCCGGTTGATGTACTTGAAGGTGATGGAGACAATACATTAATGTCTCGTCTTCGTACTGACTTACATATTAATGTTAAGAAGCGTTATGACAAAAATCACATAGTCAAGAACATTGGGAAAAGTTTGTATGCAATGCAGAAACAGAGGAAAAAGCTTAGCAAAAGTGTGATTGTTCACATACAAAAATGTTTGAAATATGCCTTTGCTAAGAATCAAGGCAACAAAGAGGAGTTGAAAGAAAACCTTCAGGCATTAATTCCACACCAGTTTGGAGACCATAAATTGTGCAAGGCACGTTTTTGTGGATACAAGAGGAACCCCAGTGAAAAATATCAACACCGCAGTCTGCCTTATAAAAGTCATTTGAAAGATCCTCAGTTACGACAAGATTTAGGGAAACTTTTTGAGACAGTTATTTCAAATGCTGAGCAGTATGCAGATTTAGGTTCCTCACAGCAGTGTGAACATGCTAATAGGCAGGTTACTCTCCGGGCTCCCAAATCATTACATTATGGAGATTCCGAGTCGCTCGACTATCGAGTCCATGCCACTGCAGCATTTATTAATGAAGGACGCAACTACATTTCTCAGGTCACTTGATAATCCTCTTCAACCAATGTGAGCACTATTTCTTGATAATATTCATCCATGGCTGTGTTGAAACATTTTATTTTCACTGTCATTGATCAAATTTTAAAATTGACACTCTCCAGTGTCAATGGTTTATATCTGGTGACTTTTAATGAAAGGTAAAACAAAATCAACCTAACCAAATCAACAAATAGTGCTCAGAAAAATGTTAATAGTGTTCCATTGTTCTTTACAATGCAGTGCAGGGTTTGCATTGATTGTTTCAAAATTGGTCTTCAATTTAGAATAAATTAGTTCCTCATAATGATTGGAATGAACTTTTAAAAGGCAATGGTGATGATTCAAAAGCAAACCCTGTTACAGTCATATAAGTTTTATTTCATAACACTGTTCAATTCAAGATTTGAAAGTGTTACTTCTGTTTTGTTGTTTTTTGTTTGCCTTTTTTTCACAAATTTGTTTTTCTTCTATTTCAGTCTGCATTTGTTCTTTTCCAGTTCAAACTACATTTAACAATTGGTTATGCGGTGATTATGTAAGTCGACTTTTGAACTAAAGATACATATATGTATGATAAAATTTGGAAATCAAGATTTCAAGATTAACTTTTTAAATGATCAATTGACAATTTACCTCAAAGATTCTTTATTACTGGTAGCCAAATATATCTTTTTCTGTTTTGTTAACAAAATGCTTTGAAAAAGTAATTCTATTACAAAGAAAGAAAGAGTTTGCATAATTTCTTATAATTTTCTCAACCTTTGTTTTATGTACTTGTTGTTGATCATTGAGTGATAATATACATTTCAGGCCAATGAAAAAGCTGGTTTATCTCCGGGACACCACACTGTGAAATATGCTGAAAGGACTCTGAAGCAGAGAAGGAAGTCGCAGGCCAGAACACAACTTCCTTCCACAAAACGTCGACGACTGATTTTGAAGCAAGAGAGGGCCATTACTCAAGGTGCACAGGACACACTTGAGGGAGATTCTTATGAGTCGGGTAAGAGATCAAAATTGATCACATATTATTTTGACAAGTCCAGTTCAAAATGCACTTTGTGAAAATGGTGATAAGGTCTGTCTGATTGACGTCATACAGAGAACTGTCTCTACACATTGATACCCCTGAGGAACTGATATGCTACTTTTTATGCTTGTAAAATATATATTGTATTTCAATTTTGCAGGTATTGGGCTCAATACAGACCCAGATATTGAAACATTGCCAGACGCAGTAGCACCTGGGAATTTTTCACCAATAGTACTACCATCCCCTGACAGTGCAACAATGGTTACCTTTGATTTGGAGACAACAGATCTTAGTGAGTATTATTTGCAATTAATTGAAAATCTGCACAAATACAATTATTGATTTTCTTCGTTTCACATACAGTCAGGTTCCCATGCACTTGTCCATTGGTAAAAAAAATAATTAGTATATCAAGTACTTCATAAATATGTTGTCTAAAATTTATTTTAGCAAGTCTATATTGTCATGAAGATAACTGTTGTAAAGTTTTGGAAGCAGCATTCAATAAAGTTTTGTGTGGTATATGAATAAATTTCTCTTTTTCCCAGTTCGAGGAAGACGGATGCCACATATAACACAGATTGCAGCTGTGGAGCTTAGCAGTGGTAACACCTTCAATAGTTATGTTTCTCCAAAATCACCCCAAACAAACGCTGCAAAAGAAATCACCAGAATCATAGCACACGGGGATGGCAGCATGTCTGTTGACGGCAAGGTGGTGAAGCCTGATAGTATACATACAGCTGCATCAAGATTCCTACACTGGATGGGGAAGTTCCATGATGTTTTTCTTATTGCGCATAACGGTCGGCGATTCGACTTTCCTGTGCTGTTGACTACATTGAAAAACATACATAAAGAACGAGAATTATGTGATATCGTCACAGGCTGTCTAGACAGTATCCATCTTTTCAAAAAAGCATATCCAGGACAGGATTCATACAAACAGGAAGACCTTTTCCGTTCTGTGTTGCAGGGAACCTATGAAGCACACAATGCTATTGCGGATGTGCAGGCCTTAGGAAAACTTGTTAGTAGCACAAACCTTTCCAGAAGTGATTTACTATCTTTCAGCTTTTCACCCCATTCAGTGCTGTGCCAACTTGATTATAACACTGAAAAGGCTAAAAACTACAGCTCCTTGGCATCACTGGTTGATAGGAAAATCCTATCAAAGTGTATGGCGGAAAAAATTGCGGGATCAGGGCTGACACTTTACCATCTTCAGGCAATAATGAGACGTGATGGCGAAGATGGACTAAGGAACACTTTTCTATTAAAAAATAATGAAGGACAGAACAGGGTGAAATGTACAAAGAAAGCTCTTGACAAAACAATCACTAATCTGGTGAATGCACGTCTTGAGGCTTGAATGATTTTCTTCACTTTTGCTACATTCCCCGTCTTATTTTAAGCGGGTAGGGGTAAGTTATAACCAATAGAAGGAAAAATAAACGGTAAAATTCTTTTTTTTGGGGGGTTTAAAATGAGAACTATGCATATAGCAATAAACAGAATAAGACAATAAGAGACCCCTTAAATCTGAATTATTTTCATATGAAATTTTTACACTTTGTTGCCGCACTATTTTGGCCAAATAATCAAATTTTTGCCATGTTTTTTCCTTACAAATATACACACATTCTTTATTTTTGTGTATTTTTCATAAATATCAATCTGCTTTAATAATTCCATGTAATAAATTCTATTATAGATTTATTATTTTAGGGAAATATTGAAAAATGGACTTTTGCCGTACTTTTTATTTGAAGGGGGTAGGGGTAGGTTATAACCTATAGAAGGAAAAATAAACGGTAAAATTCTTTTTTTTTTGGTTTAAAATGAGAACTATGCTTATTGCAATAAACAGAATAAGACAATAAGAGACCCCTTCAATCTGAATTATTTTCATATGAAATTTTTACACGTTGTTGCCGCACTATTTTGGCCAAATAATCAAATTTTTGCCATGTTTTTTCCTTACAAATATACACACATTCTTTATTTTTGTGTATTTTTCATAAATATCAATCTGTTTAATAATTCCATGCAATAAATTCTATTATAGATTTATTATTTTAGGGAAATATTGAAAAATGGACTTTTGCCGTACTTTTTATTTGAAGGGGTAGGGGTAGGTTATAACCTATAGAAGGAAAAATAAACGGTAAAATTCTTTTTTTTTTTTGTTTAAAATGAGTACTATGCTTGTAGCAAAAAATCTAATAAGACAAATATGAGTGCCCCTCATATTTTACAGATTTATAAACTGTTCAAAAATAAATAGTAAATGCTCGAAAATTGATTTTGGAGCAGTAGTAATATGAAAAATGTAAAATTTAACAATAAAACTTGCTTTGATATACATAAGTTTTATTATTTGTCTCTTCCATGATGTTAAGCATATTTTAACATTAATTAGTGATCAAGTTAGCAAAAATAAGAAGAAATATTACCAGAATTCTTGAAAAACATTTACTGTGTTTGAGCTGAAGTGGGTTCACATGTTCATAGTAACATAATTTGAGAACTGCTCGGTAAAAAGTCTTCAAAATTTCTGTACTAATGCCCCAATGTATACTAGTAATTGCAGCAATGAAGTTGTGCTTGTCCATGACTTTGCTCATTACCCATGAAATACCTTAACACAAACATACCAAACCAAATCTATCTGAGTTACCAATGAATATAACTAGATGATTGAGACCACGGTCCATCAATCTAATTCACAATTTGCAGACCTCTGATTTATGTAACGATTGTTTGGTATTAGTACCAGGAAGATGCGAATTTCGTCACAACACATTAAAGGTCGATAATTTGTGATCGAAATTTCATGTCTTAAAAAACTGTGCTGTTTTAGCTAAGCTTAAGTTAAATTTGGTCCATCAATTTGAATCTCAATTTTCTGACATGGGCCTTGCGAATTTCATAACAACATTTTAAAGTCATCTGAGCCAGTAACATTTTCCAATCCGTAGTCATTTTTAGATCGTCGATCATAGATCGTATTGTGATGGTTTTGTCCATAACTTGTATCACCAAGATGACAAGTCAATGTTGGTCCATCAATTTGGATCACAATTTCCGACCTGGGACATTGTGAATTTCATCAGACACCGTTTGTGGTAATATCAGGTACGATATCCACATAGTCATTGTTGCATGCTGGCAAAGTAAGCAATCGTTCGCCGCTGTGAGGAAGGCTTTGGGTTCTGTCTCCTAGCCGAGACATACCAGAGTCTTTAAAAATGGTAGTTGCTGCTCCTGCTTAGCGCTCAGCATATCAGGAGTGGGACGACTGGTTCGCCCGTCGTCGGTATGTGACCGGGTGGGGTGTGCTGCTGGGTGTCTTTGGCAGTATGCTTCAGTGAGATAGCACTATAAATCGGCAAAAGTTCCGGCATATCGCAAGAAGACTTAACATGAACATACTGCAGCCTCCCAAAACACACATACACACTCGCCACACGCATGCATGTCGCACGCACGGGAGGCCGTCCTTAAATGACCTTAGCTGTTAATAGGACGTTAAACAAAATAAACCAAACCAAACCAAACCATGCACAATCAAAAGGAAAATCAAACATTTCATTGATAAGGACAAAATAGCTCGTCAGTTGAATTAAGGGCTAGTTATAATCCTACTTCAAGAGCCTTGTAGCACAAGTATAGGTGACCTCGGCTACCATTTCAATCCGATGCGTTATACTTTTTTTCTAAACTCACCCCCTTCCTTGCCGCTTTCTTTCTCTCCATCCTCTTCCTCCGTCTTTCCCTCTTCCTCGCCACCTCCTTCCTTTTCCTTTCCCGCTCCACCTTTCTTTCTGCCTTCTTCTCCTCTGTCTATATGTATATATACAAACGCATATGTGTGTTGATCAGGACCAACCATAGGATGCTTAACCCCTGAACTCCCAGGAATTTTTTGGAAGGCTAATGAAAAATCGCAGTTTTTTTTTTCAATGTAAATTTTCTCCCTTTTCCATCAATGTTTTTGGTAAGCAACCCATATATGTTTGGAAACTTGAAAACATGACCTGTTATATTTTTCTACAAATTTTGTTCTATGTGCAACGATGAAGTTACCATGGCAACTGAAATTTGAACATTTTCTAATAAAATTACATTTCAGCTGTTATAAAGGATTCAAAGCAATGGCAATATATTAATATGACCATTTTAGCATTGATTTTAGTCTTATTAATAGAAGAAGTATACTTTTTAACTATAAAAATGTTTGCTACATTTTGTTGTTTGTTGCCATGAAAACGAGGACTTCAAAGAAACTAACACATTTTGTAGATTTCACTATTTCATTTAATTACATAGCTTTTTGATGGATTTTAAAAGGTTTCTAGCAAATGTAGTGTCAATTTATGTATGCTTGCATGAAAATAGATGTCATTTTAAATTAGTGCAAATAATATATGCATATACATAGTTATATCTATCCATGGGAACCAAATGTCATTAAAAAAATTAAGAACGGACACCATTTTCTAAATTCTAATCAGAGTTAAAATTAATGCAGATATTTTTTTCTTCCGCAGATATAAGAACAAACAATGTTTTGTTCATACTTTGCTAAATATATAATTTTAGGGTAATGATTAACAGCTGTTGTCATGGATACCATCTCAGTTATATTACTGATGAATCTGATTTCAACAAGTGTTTTATCCTTTTCGAATGATACAGACATGTATTTCGTCAACAACTTGTTTCCATACAGGCTACACTCACCACACGCATGCATGACCTTAGCTGTTAATAGGACGTTAAACAAAATAAACCAAACCATACAGGCTGTATGTATAAGTATGAAGAGTACCATTTCACTAGTTCTTGACAATGTAGAGAAACTACAAAAATGATTAATTTTGTTCATGTCATGGTGTTTTTCTGCTGTAGTAAGCTGTCAATATGTCCATATGTCGTCTTCAAATCTTGTTTCTGGTAATGCGAGTTGTTTTCAAATACAACATCGCAAAGTTACAAAAACATGGGACTGATAAAGAATGGATAATTTTCTGTTTATTTTACACCAAACATAATTAAGTAACAAGCTCATATTTGTAATTCCTGTTGGTCTTGAAAGAAATGAGCAAGGGGTCTTATTGTGGGAGGAAATCGGAGAACCCAGGGAAAACCCACGTGGTCGGGCAGGTGACCCTATACCTATTCACATCCGATCTGGGTATTGAACCCTGATCGCCAAGGTGAAGGCGAGTGTGCTACCACTGCGCCACCCGATGATGAAATACAATAATGAACAGTCTTACACAGCAACATTACATCAGTGCATCTGTGTTGAAGGCATGCATCTGTAATAGTGAAAAATATGCAAATTAGTTAAATTGTATTTCTAAATAATCAATTCACAATATTATACACTTTATTACAGAGTAAACTCATTAACAAATATATTTCCTCAATAACTGGGTTATCTTACAATCATGGTGAAACAAATATAAAAACATCAATATGAATTTCTACATGAATGATTAATACATACTATCTAATACTACAAATCGACAAAAGTTCCGGCCTATCACAAGGAGACCTAACACGAACATAACGCAGACTCCCAAAACACACATACACACTCACCACACGCATGCATGTCGCACGCAGAGTAAACTCATTAACAAAAATATTTCCTCAATAACTTGGTTATCTTACAATCAAGGTGAAACAAATATAAAAACATCAATATGAATTTCTACATGAATAATTAATACATACTATCTAATACTACAAATATTTTAAGGGGGTAGGGGTAGGTTATAACCTATAGAAGGAAAAATAAACGGTAAAATTCTTTTTTTTTTTTGGTTTAAAATGAGTACTATGCTTGTAGCAAAAAATCTAATAAGACAAATATGAGTGCCCCTCATATTTGACAGATTTATAAACTGTTCAAAAATAAATAGTAAATGCTCGAAAATTGATTTTGGAGCAGTAGTAATAAGAAAAATGTAAAATTTAACAATAAAACTTGCTTTGATATACATAAGTTTTATTATTTGTCTCTTCCATGATGTTAAGCATATTTTAACATTAATTAGTGATCAAGTTAGCAAAAATAAGAAGAAATATTACCAGAATTCTTGAAAAACATTTGCTGTGTTTGAGCTGAAGTGGGTTCACATGTTCATAGTAACATAATTTGAGAACTGCTCGGTAAAAAGTCTTCAAAATTTCTGTACTAATGCCCCAATGTATACTAGTAATTGCAGCAATGAAGTTGTGCTTGTCCATGACTTTGCTCATTACCCATGAAATACCTTAACACAAACATACCAAACCAAATCTATCTGAGTTACCAATGAATATAACTAGATGATTGAGACCACGGTCCATCAATCTAATTCACAATTTGCAGACCTCTGATTTATGTAACGATTGTTTGGTATTAGTACCAGGAAGATGCGAATTTCGTCACAACACATTAAAGGTCGATAATTTGTGATCGAAATTTCATGTCTTAAAAAACTGTGCTGTTTTAGCTAAGCTTAAGTTAAATTTGGTCCATCAATTTGAATCTCAATTTTCTGACATGGGCCTTGCGAATTTCATAACAACATTTTAAAGTCATCTGAGCCAGTAACATTTTCCAATCCGTAGTCATTTTTAGATCGTCGATCATAGATCGTATTGTGATGGTTTTGTCCATAACTTGTATCACCAAGATGACAAGTCAATGTTGGTCCATCAATTTGGATCACAATTTCCGACCTGGGACATTGTGAATTTCATCAGACACCGTTTGTGGTAATATCAGGTACGATATCCACATAGTCATTGTTGCATGCTGGCAAAGTAAGCAATCGTTCGCCGCTGTGAGGAAGGCTTTGGGTTCTGTCTCCTAGCCGAGACATACCAGAGTCTTTAAAAATGGTAGTTGCTGCTCCTGCTTAGCGCTCAGCATATCAGGAGTGGGACGACTGGTTCGCCCGTCGTCGGTATGTGACCGGGTGGGGTGTGCTGCTGGGTGTCTTTGGCAGTATGCTTCAGTGAGATAGCACTATAAATCGGCAAAAGTTCCGGCATATCGCAAGAAGACTTAACATGAACATACTGCAGCCTCCCAAAACACACATACACACTCGCCACACGCATGCATGTCGCACGCACGGGAGGCCGTCCTTAAATGACCTTAGCTGTCAATAGGACGTTAAACAAAATAAACCAAACCAAACCAAACTAATAACAAGACATGCATTTAGATTCAAATAATTTCTAACTGATGAAAAAATTAATTTCACATCATTTCTGTTAATTATTGAGCAAAACATGCTCCATAATACAACTAACAGCAAATCAAGAGGAAAATGACAGGGGGAAAGGATACAAATTCCAAAGTTTAGGATGAGGCCATATATGGTTTGCAGAATGGAATGATGTGAAACAAGCCCCCTGACACAAGTGCACATCACACAATTGACAACCGAACCGAGTCTCCGGACGTCTTTTCTCTATGTTTGGTGCACCATTTCCCTGCAGGTAGGGCGTTAGAATGGTACCTGCTGCCCCCATTGCATGATCGTAAGAGGCGACTAAACTTGGGATCTTATCTTTTCTTTCTTGACAACTTTATTCTTCCTAATGTCTCCCTTGACAATGCCTCACTTTTGGCCTTTAGTTGAGCGTTCGCCCCTGTGAGGAAGGCTTTGGGTTCTGTCCCCTGGCCGAGACATACTAGAGTCTTTAAAAATGGTAGTTTCTACTCCTGCTTAGCGCTCAGCTTATTAGGAGTGGGACGACTTGTTCGCCCGTTGCCAGTATAATGTGACCGGGTTGGGTGTCCTGCTGGGTGTCTTCGGCAGTATGCTTCAGTGTGGTAGCACTATAAATCGGCAAAAGTTACGGCCTATCACAAGGAGACTTAACACGTACATACCGCAGCCTCCCAAAACACACGTACATACTCACCACACGCATGCATGTCGCACACACGGGAGGCCGTCCTTAAATGACCTTACCTGTTAATAGGACGTTAAACCAATAAAATTAAACCAATCGTCCTCAGTCTCGATTGCTTCCTCCCGCCGCTCCTAATACGCACTCTTCACACGCATGCATGTCGCACGCACGGGAGGCCGTCCTTAAATGACATTAGCTGTTAATAGGACGTTAAACAAAATAAAACAAACCAAACCAATCTACATACTCCTTTCTTTCTTCCTTTGTTGGCTTCCACTCATCCTGGCTTTCTGTACAATGAAAAAAACATTTTACCATTGTATCTCACTCCGACAATGATTTTCTTCATAATTTTCAAAGCCAATATACATCACAAAACGGTCCTATAAAATGGATAACGATTTGTCGACCTGAGATTTTTTTATGTTACCGTGGTTTTTTTTTTGTTATTGATGTTTAAAACTCGTTGGCTGACTGTTACAAACGTATTTTACCATTGTATTTCAGCAGGACAAGGATTTTCTTCATAATGTTCAAAGCCAATATACATTACAAAACGGTCCTATAAAATAGATCACGATTTGTCGACCTGAGATTTTCTACGTTACCGTTGTTTTTTTTTGTTTTTTTTTGTTATTGTTACAAAATATAAATATTTCAATGTTTAGAACTCGTTGGCTGACTGTTACAAACGTATTTTACAATTGTATTTCAGTAGGACAAGGATTTTCTTCATAATTTTCAAAGCCAAAATACGTCACAAAACGGTCCTATAAAATGGATCACGATTTGTCGACCTGAGATTTTCCATGTTACCGGGTTTTTTTTGTTATTGTTACAAAATATATATATTTCAATTTTAAAACTCGTTGTTTGACTGTTACAAACGTTTTTTACCATTGTATTTCAGCAGGACAAGGATTTTCTTCATAATTTTCAAAGCCAAAATACATCACAAAACGGTCCTATTAAATGGATCACGATTTGTCGACCTGAGATTTTCTATGTTACCGGTTTTTTTTGTTATTGTTACAAAATATAAATATCTCAATGTTTAAAACTCGATGTCTGACTATTAAATACGTATTTTACCATTGTATTTCAGCAGGACAAGGATTTTCTTCATAATTTTCAAAGCCAATATACATCACAAAACGGTCCTATAAAATGGATAACGATTTGTCGACCTGAGATTTTTGATGTTACCGTGTTGTTGTTTTTTTTGTTATTGTTACAAAATATCAATATTTCAATGTTTAAAACTCGTTGGCTGACTGTTACAAACGTATTTTACCATTGTATATTGTTACAAAATATCAATATTTCAATGTTTAAAACTCGTTGGCTGACTGTTACAAACGTATTTTACCATTGTATTTCAGCAGGACAAGGATTTTCTTCATAATGTTCAAAGCCAATATACATTACAAAACGGTCCTATCAAATGGATCACGATTTGTCGACCTGAGATTTTCTATGTTACCGTTGTTTTTTTTTTTTTTTTTTTTTGTTATTGTTACAAAATATAAATATTTCAATGTTTAGAACTCGTTGGCTGACTGTTACAAACGTATTTTGCAATTGTATTTCAGTAGGACAAGGCTTTTTCTTCATAATTTTCAAAGCCAAAATACATCGCAAAACGGTCCTATAAAATGGATCACGATTTGTCGACCTGAGATTTTCTATCTTACCAGGTTTTTTTTGTTATTGTTACAAAATATCAATATTTCAATGCTTAAAACTCGTTGTCTGACTGTTACAAACGTATTTTACCATTGTATTTCAGGACAAGGATTTTCTTCATAATTTTCAAAGCCAAAATACGTCACAAAACGGTCCTATAAAATGGATCACGATTTGTCGACCTGAGATTTTCCATGTTACCGGTTTTTTTTTGTTATTGTTACAAAATATAGATATTTCAATGTTTAAAACTCGTTGTTTGACTGTTACAAACGTATTTTACCATTGTATTTCAGCAGGACAAGGATTTTCTTCATAATTTTCAAAGCCAAAATACATCACAAAACGGTCCTATCAAATGGATCACGATTTGTCGACCTGAGATTTTCTATGTTACCGTTTTTTTTGTTATTGTTACAAAATATAAATATCTCAATGTTTAAAACTTGTTGTCTGACTATTAAATACGTATTTTACCATTGTATTTCAGCAGGACAAGGATTTTCTTCATAATTTTCAAAGTCAAAATACATCACAAAACGGTCCTATAAAATGGATCACGATTTGTCGACCTGAGTTTTATTGTTACCAATTTGTTTTCGTTATTGTTACAAAATATAAATATTTCAATGCTTAAAACTCGTTGGCTGACTGTTACAAACGTATTTTACCATTGTATCTCACTCCGACAAGGATTTTCTTCATAATTTTCAAAGCCAATTTTCACTGTAAAACGGTCCTATAAAATGGATCACGATTTGTCGACCTGAGCTTTTCTATGTATAATCAATTTTTATTTACTAAAGAATTGAATGTTTTGTATTAATTAGTCGTTGGTTGATTGTTCCAATCGTTAGCACCATTGCATTGCATCCAAACATGGTGTTTTTCATAATTGTTGAAAAACGGTCCTATAAAATGGATCACGATTTGTCGACCTGAGATTTTTTGCTTTACATAATAGTTTATTAACATAAAATATGAATGTTTTCGTTTTTATTATTCCTTGGCTGACTATTCTAATCCTATAGTACCATTGCATTGCATCCAAACACTGTGTTTTTTCATAATTTTCAAAACCCAATATTCACTCTAAAACGGTCCCATAAAATGAATCACGATTTGTCGACCTGAGATTTTTTGCTTTACATAAAAGTTAATTAACATAAAATATGAATATTTTCGTCTTTATTATTCCTTGGCTGACTGTTCTAATCCTATAGTACCATTGCATTGCATCCCGACATGGTGTTTCGTCATTATTTTCAAAACCCAATATTTACTGTAAAATGGTCCTATAAAATGGATCACGTATTGTCGACCTGAGACTCTATGTTTTTCTTTACCATAGAATTGAATGTTTTCGTATTAATTAGTCGTTGGTTGACTGTTCCAATCCTATAGTCCTTACCGATAACTAGGTTATCTCCCTTAGCGAAACAGGTGTCGCTGGTAATCGGGGAACTTCCGGGGGATATTGATGATCGATAAAGATGGCGGACAATAGGATTACTGAAGCGTGTGTAAACAATGATTATAGCCTTGAGAGATTTACTGTGTTAGAGTTGAAGGGTTACCTTAGCAGACACGGACAACCAGTGTCGGGAAATAAATGTCGGCTCATAGATCGTGTCAGAGGAACGAATCGTCTTGGATTGCCTAGTTTACAGGACGTGTTGGCCAAGGACGAGACCGAATGTGAAAGTAGAAAGTTCACGAAACTTACGACGCCGTTGGGTGAGATTCTCCCACATCCAAGTTTATTGTCTTCATGGAATGATGATTTAGACTGCATGCCAAACATTACAGAGAATGAACTCTATAATTACATTGTTTTGAAAATGAATAGTAAAAAGCAACTGAAATCCAAAGTTTTTTTATGAGGATGGACATGTACATTCTATTCTGACATGTGAATTGGACGAAAATACAAGCCATTGTTATGTGAAGTGTAAGGTTTTACCATCATTACCATCGGCAAATAAACATGACACCCCTGATTACGATGTATGGATCATACTTTCAAATGTATCCGGACTTGTCAACTCTGCAGAATGTAATTGTACAGCAGGGTAAGTTTTTTACGGTTCTACTTTACAAATCTGAATATTAAAATTTGTGCAAGATCATCGAACGTTTTCACACTCACGGAAATGTGACTTTATTGACAATTATATTTTAAGTAGATAAATTATAATGCTTTGAATGTTTGTATTTTTATTTTCAGATGACAATGCATATATAATTATTAATGAAATTAATTTAATGTGGTGATTAAATTTTCATGTATAATCTAATGTACTGTAAAAACTGTTCTTGTCGATTTTAAAACGGTGAAGACTTGATTATTGTAAGCTTATATGAATAATTTAAACATACAAATACCTTAGCATTCTTTAGTTGAAACATCAGAAGCATGCAGTGGTAAAAATCATGTCTGAACATGGATAGACTCATGATAAGGTCTACTAGTAATGAAATAGCAAAGAAGTGTACACAACTACCAGTACCATCTGTCTATGCAGTAACAAGTGATACTTTATGTTGCTTTTATTTTTGTTTATGAATTTTCATTTTTTTTTATTCAGAGAAGGAGAGGCCTGCAATCACATATCAGCACTATTGTACGCCATGGTCGATATTACCCCGATGAAAAGAGATGGAAAGCTGGCACCAACATTTAAAAAGTGTAAATGGAGCAATCCACGAAAGAGGAAGCTAAGTCCCAAGAAAGCTGAGGATTTACAGTTTAAAAACATAAATTCAGCAGTAGTAGCGACACATCATCATGAAAGAGTGTTAAATTATTTGACATCAAAAAGTCTACTTTTGATGTGTCATGTTTCAGGGGAAAACTTCATAGTTTTAACTCAAATGCAGGTTGGTTAACCAACTTTTTGAAGGACAGTACCAGTACACCTGTAGAGAAACTTCCATTGCTTCATAACATAACTTTAAATTATGCAGAGCATGTAGACCTGAAGCAACCCTCTTGTGTTTTAGCAATGGATAGTTATTTCAAATCTCTGGAAATGTCGGTTGAGGATTGTTTTATTGTTGAGAAACTAACCCGAGAACAGTCTGGGAGCGAACTGTGGATGTCTGCTAGACAAGAGAGGATAACATCTTCAAACTTTGGGAAGGTTTTTAAGCGAAAGGACTTTAGAGAACCAGATGCATTACTGCGTGATCTGTGTGGCTATACGACATTTTCTAGTAAATATGTTGATTATGGGAAAAAATATGAGGTGGCAGCCACAAGGACATACATTAAAAGTGTAAAACTAGCTCATCCTTGACTTACCATAAAGAAGTGCGGTTTGTTTTTAAACCCTAAATACCCTTATTTAGGTGCAAGCCCAGATGGACTTGTGTACTGTACATGTACCAATTTTAAGCCCTATGGTCATGGTTTACTGGAGGTGAAGTGTCCAGCATCTATGGCATGGAGGATGCTTACACCTGAAGAATGTGCTAGAGACCCTAAATTTTACTGTTTTTTAAATGATGATGGAAAAGTGATCCTGAAAAGACACCATAACTATTTCTATCAGGTTCAAGGTCAAATGGGAGTTACAGGTAGAAAGTGGTGTGATTTTGTTGTGTGGACATGTAGTGGGAAAGTGTCAGTTGAGAGGATATGGTTTGACGAGGACCTGTGGTCGGAAATGGTGTCTAAACTTGAAAAGTTTTATATACGTGCTTTTCTCCCAGAAATGTTCAGTAATCGTGTTGCGAGAGGTCCGAAACTATTTCAAGAAATATAATGTAAATACAATGTATTGTACATCCATCATACCCCGGGTACTACCCTGGTATATATATATCTACCAACGTTGTACGTACATGTATGTATGAGTTCAAAATATCTATATTTAATAATTAGTGATTAACTGATCAAAACTTTGTATTTTGTAATTTAGTCTCCTGACTGTATATATAGTATATATCACTTAGGTATTTTGAGTTGGGTTTCTGTGACGTCAATAGGTTTCCATGACGTCAATGTTGGTGTTAAAATTAAATCATTTGTTCAGACTCCCATATTTTCACATTGTGATAATTTGATAAAATTCATATTCCAAGATTCAATAATCAAGATTGTTTATTACTCCGACACACTTAAGCTCGAGAGGTCAAACAAGTGTACAGCAATGTTGCAATGATATTAACATGATAATATTAATTAATCTACTTGTTTAAATGTGAGCAGATCTTATATGGACAAAATTATAATTGTTCATATCACTATTTCTTACTTTTAATCATAATCATAATGAGTTGTGAGAATCTGGGAAAGATGAATTTAGTGGAATAGTAATTGATGATACATGACAACTTCTATACACTATTAACCAAAAGTAGATTTAGTGTACAGTAGATAGTTTTAAGTCTATATCCTGAAGCTACATAAAACAGCCAGATGCTAGTTACGTATATACTTGAAAAATCCATTTCTGTGGGTGAAAAGACTAGTGTCAACAAGTAGGTCACTGTGACATTTGTTTTTACCATTTTTACCTAACTTTTTTTCACTGAACTTTTTGTGAACAAGTTTTCTTTTCAAAGCACACGAATAAAAAAAAAAGCATGATCTGTTGTTAGATTTATTGCATTTTGAATGAATTTGTTGATGTTCAAATCTACTGCGGATTGATTTTCGGTGGTACTAAAGGCGGATGCAAATTTGTAAGTCTAGCACACAGTTTCCATACTTTTGAAGCGCGACTTGCCATAGTAATTGGCATAACACCTTGCACAATACGGAAGTTCTTTATTCTTTCCATCTGTCGTTCTACGTGGATGCGAGCATTTGCAATTTGTTTTGTTTTTGTAACTTCACGTCTTGAAAATTTGACATTTTTACGTTTAAAAGGTGGTATAATAAGGTGTTCACCTGAAGGTGTAGTTAAATCTGCTATAGTAAAACCTTTGTCGGCCATGATTGCATCACCAGGTTCACACATTTCAACAATACCACTTTCTTTGGTGATCTGCTTGTCACTTATACTACCACACCACAGATCAGATACACAAGTTACACTGCCAGCTGGACTTATTCCCACCAAAGATTTCCATGTCATATGTGACTTGTAGTCGCTGTACATAAGGGATTTACATTGTAACGAGCTAGGTGTTTCTGTACGTATTTCAGTTGCATCAATGACAACTCGTGTACTTGGAAATTATTGCTTAAATATTTCTGGCATGTTACTGTCTATGGCGTCTCTAGGAGTCCACATCACCAAATCAGATAACTGACAGTCCAAATAATCAAGCCACTTGTTGAAAATGTCACCACAAGTGATGGTGGACACACACAATCTGAAGGCTAGGCCCTCAAGCAAAAGTCCCAGTCTCAGTCGCATAAGCACCATAAAAAAACCTCATCCACGACTCTTAATATCCTCGGGCGGCCACCACTTCCAGTCCTGTTGGTACTGTTGCTTCCTCGTGCTGTCCGTTCCTCAGCATCATCTTTCACTTCCATCATAAAGGGCCTCAAATGTATCGCTGTCTGGTATTCCAGTATAAAAAAATAATCTTCTGATCATCAGATTTAATGTCATCATATGTTAATAAAGGTAGACACACTTGCATCACTAGCATCAACACATTCAATATCAACCGTTTGACATCCAACTTCTTTAAAAAAAGACACACTTGCATCATCTGTTTGAGTTTCAACTGTTTTTGATGTAGCCTCGGTTTGTACGTACTGGTTTCGTATTGTTGATCGATCTGAATCTGTTTGTCCAAAATAATCATGTACTCGCAACGATGTGTCAAGAATGGATTCTGATGTTATGAATCCCTGAGCCAATTCAAATGAGCTGTTTGAACTGTTGCTGCTGTTAAGATCACTCTCCTCCTCCACATTGATTACAACTTCACATTCAATATCCAGATTTTCATCAAGTTTCTGCAAAAAAAAAAAAATAATAATAATAATTAACAACAGCTTTTAAGATTGATTAATTTCTGGAAAATGTTACTTAAAGAATATTCATAGAGTAAATTATTCTGTTCAAATATGATAGCCTGAACATGATTATAGTTGTTTTAAATGGCAATTGACATAACATTAATTTAATTAAGATTTATTTTCATGTTAGATGTCTGGCTCAGATTTTATTTAGGCAAGGTGTCAGAATCAGTTTGGCAATATACAACATACAGGTAATAAACAACTAGACCACCTATGATTTGACATGTTTCAATTACCATGTCATAAAAATATTACAGCAACATTATTTGAAATGTGTATATATGTGGCCATATAACACATACAAGTGATTGATTCAATCTCTGGTAAATAATTTATAACCTCAAAGAAAATGGGCTAGTTTGTCAGTGGATTGATTATATTTAGGCTTGATTGCTTATGTGGTAATTAAAACAGGCACTGTGTGTCACTCGACTCACCGTTGGGCAGGTAACATTCCCTGACCCAGGTAACAAAACTGGACCACCTGTGATCACGTTTCCTGCCCTGGCTAATTTTGACACACGTGTGCGCTCTCGTTCGCGATCGTGTTATTACTCATATAAAGTTTGTAAAAGGTAATTAATTGAGAGTTATAATATATACACGTCTTACGTTACACTTGATTTTACTCGCCGATATTTACAACTAGGGCTAGGCCTGTAACGAAACCGTAACCAGATCAATGAATGTGTTGTTTACTTTAATCAAAAATCGAAATGTGTGAAGGATAAAGAAAATATTGGAAAGTGATATATTACTTGTTTTGAAAATTTTACTGCCAAATGGTGATGGAATTGGATGAACAGGTGATGGCCCGGCTCTGTCGATGAAATGGTCGGAACATATCAAACTGTTCTTCGTCTGTTTGAATGTTTTCATCACTAATTTGCATCGCTGCAACCACACTTTTCTCACTCGGTCCTTGGCTGGAAATCTATGCGGAGTTATCATTCTCGTGCCAACATTTTTCCCTATGTAATTGCTGCACATGCAGCAATATTTCTTCGTTTTTGGTGGCATCGTCGTAACTAAGTCGTTTTGACAGATTGACGGATAGCCCCCGGAAGTTGATTTTGTTTGCGTTTGGTAGCGCCGACTAGCGGCAAGGGTAAGAAAATTAGGGTGAGATAACCTAGTTATCGGAAAGGACTATAGTACCCTTGCATTGCATCCAAACATGGTGTTTCTTCATAATCATTGTTATCCAATATTCACTGTAAAACGGTCCTATAAAATGGATCACGATTTGTCGACTGAGCTTCTCTATGTATAATTAATTTTTATTTACTAAAGAATTGAATGTTTTCGTATTAATTAGATTTTCATTTACTAGAGAGATGTATATTTGCGTATTTATTAGTTGTTGGTTGACTGTTCCAATCCTATAATCCATTGCATTGCATTGCATCCCATCTTGTCGTTTCTTCATAATTTTCAAAGTCCAATATTCATTGTAAAACGGTCCTATAAAATGGATCACGATTTGTTGACCCGATATTTCTTGTTTCGAAACATTTTTTTTATTGTTGAAAATCATGAATATGATTAGTTTTCGTTGTCTTCATCCCAGGTCGACATATAATTATCCATTTGATAAGGCTGTTGTTTGACATAAACTGATCTATATGAATAAAATCCAACGGAAGTATTATTGGTGTCTATTGATTTGAACCATCAATCAACCAATCTGGAAGAAAAATAAAACTGACTACGAAATAAAAGCAAACTATACATTTATTTCTCAATTGACATATATGTACCAATATTTACAAATAGATGAATAATCATTTAATATTTACATAGACCAATATGTATATATATTACAATATTTACAATTAAATAATTTGATTTCTACAAAATTACAAATAAATTAAACGATTATGTTATATACAGAATTATATGAATTTAATAAATTAACAATTTATTTATATACAGAATTATAAAGTTGAATAAATTAAGAGATTACGTATATGTACAGAATTATGAAGATTTAATAAATTAACTGATTGTATATTTATATACAGAATTAAAAAGATAAATAAATTAACTGATTACATTAATATACAGAAATATAAATGTTGAATACATCAAGCGATTATATATATATATAAAGAATTTTACAAGTTGAATAAATTAATTGTCTTTTTATATACATAGTTGAATTGAATAAATTAAATGATAATATATACAAATGAGTTAATAAATTAATAAAATAGATTTTTTCAAATATATACAAAATAATGCGTGGCGGCGGTTCACTCGACAGCGACGCGAGCGGTGATGGATGACTTATGAGGCCAGGACGCCTGGGGTGAGGATCTACCTCCTGGGCTTCTTTACTGGTGAAGGCTACAATGTAAAAATGATAACCAATGTTATAATAAAAACACAAAAGGTCGTATTTGGAAGGAAAAACGACATATTTGAAAATTTTAATTACAATTCGTTACTTGTGAAATACTTACGCCGATCACGTCGCTGTCGTTATCAGAGGGTGCTGGACAAGCAGGGGACTGCGGACCGATGTCTGGAGCTGGCTGATTGCCATCCTGCAATGTTAAGAGTAAGAACTTTAATGTGATAGATAAAACTTATAAGCATTGCTGATATTTCATCCATAAAGAAAGCTTGTCAGGAATACTTAAAAAAAAAAGAATAGAAAAAAAATAAATACCTAAAAAAAAGAAAGAGAAAAATGAAATAAATAAATACCTGATAGATACTGTTGATTTTGCTCCAGACATCGACTCTGGCGTCCTTCTGCCGAGAGCGGTCATAGTACCTGTCCGCAGTCCGTGGGCTATGGGCCATGTGCTTGACACATTTTGACATGGTCTGCAACAAACACATAAACTTAGGATCATTTTCAAAGCACTTTTTTTTAAAACATTATAAACGATAACACTGAATCTTTCCGAGATAATGTTCAGTCGCAAAATTGCTCTTGTTTTACAGGAACTTTTTTTCCCGCTTAAGTAATGGATCAATGACACAGCCTCGGAAAATGGATCTCTTTTTTTCCACCTATGGATAATCATGTCCATATACTGGATCTCGATAGGTCGACCTTTACTATTATGTAATATTTTATCAAATTGCATCTTACCGTTGGGAAGAGCTTGTTACCTTGATCGGTAGTGGTTTGGTTTGGTTTGGTTTTATTGGTTTAACTTCTTGTTAACAGCTAAGGTCATTTAAGGACGGCCTCCCGTGCGAGCGACATGCATGCCTGTGGTGAGTGCGTATGTGTGTTTTGGGAGGCTGCGGTATGTTTGTGTTTAGTCTCTTTGTGATAGGCCGGAACTTTTGCCGATTTATAGTGCTACCTCACTGAAGCATACTGCCGAAGACACCCAGCAGCACACCCCACCCGGTCACATTATACTGACAACAGGCGAACCAGTCGTCCCACTCCTAATATGCTGAGCGCCAAGCAGGAGTAGCAACTACCATTTTTAAAGACTCTGGTATGTCTCGGCCAGGGGACAGAACCCAAAGCCTTCCTCACAGGGGCGAACGCTCAACTAAAGGCCAAAAGTGAGGCATTGTCAAGGGAGACATTAGGAAGAAGAAAGTTTGTAAGAAGGAAAAGAAAAGATAAGATCCAAAATTCAGTCGCCTCTTACGATCATGCAATGGGGGCAGCAGGTACAATTATTACGCCCTACCTGCAGGGCAGGGTCGGTGGTAAAGACCAGCTTCGACCCCCGACCAAAGCCGTCCTTGGCCACGTATGCCTTGAGGTCTACCGCGAGGGACGTCTTTATCAGCAACGGACATTCCTTCCCCGACCGAGCTTCCTTATGTTCGAAGATCTGTAAAGAAAAAAAAAGAGAAGGATCACGATTTGTCGACCTTCGACTTTCTATGTTTTTTGGGTTTTTTTGCAAAACATGGAAGTTTATGTATTTAGCATTCGTTGAGTAAATGTCCCAAGCCTATATTATCATTGCATTTCACTCCGACACACCAAAATGAAACAAACACCGTAAAACGGTCCTATAAAATGGATCACGATTTGTCGACCTGGGGAAAAACATAATTGCAGCCTTTGGTAGCTTTCAAAGAATTTAATATGAAAAAAGTGTTCTTTAAGCACATATGACAAAGAAAATCTAACCTTCAGCTCGGTCGAGGTACAGTCATCAGCTGGGCTGGCCTTATTGACTTCAGTTCGTTCCAGGTTTGCCAGATCGCCAGCCCGCTTCCCGTTGCTGATGAAGTGTTGTAGAAGTAAGCAGTCCCTCGCCTCGGCGGTGTCAGACCGGGAGAGAGGTCCTTCCTTCTTCAGCAGTTCGGTGACTCTCCTCGGTCTGACACCGTTCAGGTAGGCCCCAAACATCTGGGGCGTGAGTTGAAGTCCAGCTTTGTCCTCACACCCCCTGTAATGTGAAAAAAAAATTCAAATAATGCTTAAAGAATATGTAATATATGAAAACCATTTGAAATGAAGTCCGCATCATAAGTGTGTTATATGGAATGCTACGATCTGAAACCTTAAATTTAAAACCTTGGATATCCTACGAATAAACCTACATGTTCAACGAAAATCACAATTTCCAAAAAAAGGACATTTTAACATTCCAAAAAAGATCAGGAATTTAGCATCTGCTATACTTGAGCACACGTTTATAAAGAATAATTACCTCTGAACCGCCGCCTGCTGTATCTCATCCTCTAGAGATTTACCTATGTTCTTCAGAGAAATTCGCAGGGTCTGGAGAGCATCTACCCGTATCCCCAACTGGCGCTGCCAGTCGAAGGATGCGGATTGAAACTCTACGAATTTCCCCAAAGAACAGAGGTAGATATTTACTGTCTCTGGCTTCAGACTAAATTAAGAAGAAAATAAATATATATCACTGTTTGTCATGCAAAATGAAATAAACATATGTATCTAGCAATATATAACCTTACCAACTGTAAGCGGGTGCTATCAGCCCATGGCTGTCAACTGGAGTATGAATATGACAGTAAATAAATCTAGGTTATAAAAGAATGCATAATAAATACGTTGTCATATGAAGTTGAATCTAACCAATGATTTGTAAAATCTTGTCGGGTATTCTACTGTACCCCCTACTAAGGTATGGGAATTTGAATTCCGTTGATAAATGAGCACTACATTACATTTGCCGTTGTGGAGCTAGCATTCATAAGTTCACGAATATCAACGTTGTCCAGTGAGATAACAATGCTTACCTTAAGAGTAGATTATCTATCAAGCCACCGTCCTCGCCTATGTCCTTCTGGCCAAGGACGGTGGCTTTCGAAAGGCCCTGCGGGAGCATGGTCCGGATCCCGGTCTCGTGGGCTGCTGCAGTGTTTGTCGACTGTCGTCGACCGGTGATCCGGTTTCGACTGTGTCGCCTACAAATGATGTTAAAAATAAAGGTCATGACATACAATGATATATGGTGTCTCAGAAACTTCAACAGGGTAATTGTTCATTGACGTTTAAAGAAACTTAAAACATAACATTGTCACTTCTAGTTCACTTACGCATACTCCCGCAGGGCTTGGCCCAAGGAGGTCTTGTCCACCTCCTTTACCCCAGGCGTCCTGGCCTCCTTCATCGCATCTAGGAACTCCTCCGTTCCCTTCTGAAGTGAGTGGATCCTAGCCAGATGGAGATCCAGTCTCGTGGTCGAGGAGCTGCATCCCTCCAGGCGACAGGATAGCTTTGGTGACAACCTTCCAGTCCTCTGGTACCCCTGGAGGAAGACCTGGTTGGCTGCCTCGACCGCGGTCATCTCGTGGAACTGTGTTAAGAAATGAAGGATTTTGATGAATGGTACTTTTGTAAATAGTCGAACTGGAGGTCAATTAGACCTATTAAAAGGATCACGAATTGTCGACCAATGATACGTTCCATGAAATAGACCACGATGTGTAGACCTGAAACATGATATGTTAAATATGTTCGAGATATATTTCAGTAAAACTTCAAAGACATACCTGACGAAGGTGCCGGGAAATAATTTTCCAGCACCTTGTCGCAGTCCGGCATCGGGCACTCGCGCTTGGGCCTATGCTGAAAAATGAGATAAAAATAAAATAATAGTAATGATCTACATCAACCGTCATGTTATTGTATGTGTAAGCGTTCTACTTTGCAGAAGAACATCTATTCCGAGCTACTACAAACTAGCACTGTGTCTTACCCGCGTGCCCTCTGCCGGACGTTCCACGATGTCCTGGATCTCCATCTGACCGTCATCATCATCATCTGTCTGCTCTTCCGATTCCTATAAGAAATAAGTACTGCATCATATACTTGATTAATACAAAAATGAAAGTGGATAAAATGAACATTTGCTTCTGCTATAAGAATGACTGAAAGGTAAATTTAACAGTTTTACATACATTCATAGCCTCTTCTAACTCCTCAAGACGGTATTCCTTTTTTTCTGCCTTCGTAGGCCTCCACTCGTCCGCGCTGTCTGTAAAATGAAGATAATTGTAATTCAGCAATACAGTGTTGTTGTTTCTTTATCGGTTCAAATATTTACCCACATATCAACTTTCAGATCCCGTAAACTTATTTTCTTTCAAATGTTTAGTTAAAAATATTTTGATACTAACCTTCATGGTTGTCCCACCTCTCGCTCGATGGCCCGTCACTCTCCTCATTCCTCTCCTGATTATGCTATAGAAAATAAGATCTATTATAACTACAGTGGTTGATAAAAGAGCCAAGTGGCACAAGCGTAGGTGACATCGACAACCATCTATTGCATTGCATTGGATAATTTGAAAATTACGATACATTTAAATCCAATGCATCATATTTTTTTTCTAAACTCACCTCTTTCCTTGCCTCTTTCCTCTCCTTCTTCCGCTCTTTCCTTTCCAGCCTCTTCCTTCGTATTTCCTTCTTCCTTTCCACCTCTGCCTCTTCCTCCGCTGCCCTGCAGGTAGGGAGTAAGAATGGTACCTGCTGCCACCATTGCACGATCGTAAGAGGCGACCAAATTTGGGATCTTATCTTTTCTCTTTCTGAACAACTTTCTTCTTCCTAATGTCTCCCTAGACAATGCCTCACTTTTGGCTTTCAGTTGAGCGTTCGCCGCTGTGAGGAAGGTTTTTGGGTTCTGTCCCCTAGCCGAGACATACCAGTCTTTAAAAATGGTAGTTGCTACTCCTGCTTGGCGCTCAGCATATTAGGAGTGGGACGACTGGTTCGCCCGTTGTCAGTATAATGTGACCGGGTGGGGTGTGCTGCTGGGTGTCTTCGGCAGTATGCTTCAGTGAGGTAGCACTATAAATCGGCAAAAGTTACGGCCTATCACAAGGAGACTTAACACGTACATACCGCAGCCTCCCAAAACACACATACACACTCACCACTCGCATGCATGTCGCACGCACGGGAGGCCGTCCTAAAATGACCTTAGCTGTCAATAGGATGTTAAACCAATAAAACCAAACCAATCGTCCTCAGTCTGGATTGCTTCCTTCCCGCCGCTCCTAATACGCACTCTTCACACGCATGCATGCCGCACGCACGGGAGGCCGTCCTTAAATGACCTTAGCTGTTAATAGGACGTTAAACAAAATAAACCAGACCAAACCAATCTACATAATCCTTTCTTCCTTTGTTGGCTTCAACTCATCCTGGCTTTCTGTACAATGAAGAAAACATATTTTATCTCACTCCGACAAGGATTTTCTTCATAATTTTCAAAGCCAATATACATCACAAAACGGTCCTATAAAATTGATCACGATTTGTCGACCAGAGATTTTCTATGTTACCGGTTTGTTTTTGTTATTTTTACAAAATATCAATATTTCCATCTTTAAAACTCGTTGGCTGACTGTTACAAACGTATTTTACCATTGTATCTCACTCCGACAAGGATTTTCTTCATAATTTTCAAAGCCAAATACATCACAAAACGGTCCTATAAAATTGATCACGATTTGTCGACCTGAGATTTTCTATGTTACCGGTTTGTTTTTGTTATTTTTACAAAATATCAATATTTCCATCTTTAAAACTCGTTGGCTGACTGTTACAAACGTATTTTACCATTGTATCTCACTCCGACAAGGATTTTCTTCATAATTTTCAAAGCCAATATTCACTGTAAAACGGTCCTATAAAATGGATCACGATTTGTCGACCTCAGCTTTTCTATGTATAATCAATTTTTATTTACTAAAGAATTGAATGTTTTTGTATTAATTAGTCGTCGGTTGATTGTTCCAATCGTATAGTACCTATAATCCATTGCATTGCATTGCATCCAATCATGTCGTTTCTTCATAATTTTCAAAGTCCAATATTCATTGTAAAACGGTCCTATGAAATGGATCACGATTTGTTGACCTGATATTTCTTGTTTCGGAACATTTTTTTTATTGTTGAAAATCATGAATATGATTAGTTTTCGTTGTCTTCATCCCAGGTCGACATATTATTATCCATTTGATAAGGCTGTTTTTTGACATAAACTGATCTCTATGGATAAAATCCAACGGAAGTATTATTGGTGTCTATTGATTTGAACTATCAATCAACCAATCTGGAAGAAAAATAAAACTGACTACTAAATAAAAGCAAACTATACATTTATTTCTCAATTTACATATATGTACAATGTTCACAAAAAGATGAATAATCATTTAATATTTACATAGACCAATATGTATATATATTACAATATTTACAATTAAATAATTTGATTACAAAATTACAAATAAATTAAACGATTATGTTATATATAGAATTATATGAATTTAATAAATTAACAGATTATTTATATACAGAATTATAAAGTTGAATAAATTAAGAGATTACGAATATGTACAGAATTATGAAGATTTAATAAATTAACTGATTGTATATTTATATACAGAATTAAAAAAGATAAATAAATTAACTGATTACATTAATATACAGAAATATAAATGTTGAATACATAAAGCGATTATATATATATATATATACAGAATTTTACAAGTTGAATAAATTAATTGTCTTTTTATATACATAGTTGAATTGAATAAATTAAATGATAATATATACAAATGAGTTAATAAATTAATAAAATAGATTTTTTCAAATATATATACAAAATAATGCGTGGCGGCGGTTCACTCGACAGCGACGCGAGCGGTGATGGATGACTTATGAGGCCAGGACGCCTGGGGTGAGGATCTACCTCCTGAGCTTCTTTACTGGTGAAGGCTACAATGTAAAAATGATAACCAATGTTATAATAAAAACACAAAAGGTCGTATTTGGAAGGAAAAACGACATATTTGAAAATTTTAATTACAATTCGTTACTTGTGAAATACTTACGCCGATCACGTCGCTGTCGTTATCAGAGGGTGCTGGACAAGCAGGGGACTGCGGACCGATGTCTGGAGCTGGCTGATTGCCATCCTGCAATGTTAAGAGTAAGAACTTTAATGTGATAGATAAAACTTATAAGCATTGCTGATATTTCATCCATAAAGAAAGCTTGTCAGGAATACTTAAAAAAAAAAAAAAAAAATAGAAAAAAAATAAATACCTAAAAAAAAGAAAGAGAAAAATGAAATAAATAAATACCTGATAGATACTGTTGGTTTTGCTCCAGACATCGACTCTGGCGTCCTTCTGCCGAGAGCGGTCATAGTACCTGTCCGCAGTCCGTGGGCTATGGGCCATGTGCTTGACACATTTTGACATGGTCTGCAACAAACACATAAACTTAGGATCATTTTCAAAACACTTTTTTTTAAAACATTATAAACGATAACACTGAATCTTTCCGAGATAATGTTCAGTCGCAAAATTGCACTTGTTTTACAGGAACTTTTTTTTCCGCTTAAGTAATGGATAAATGACACGGCCTCGGAAAATGGATCTCTTTTTTTCCACCTATGGATAATCATGTCCATATACTGGATCACGATAGGTCGACCTTTACTATTATGTAATATTTTATCAAATTGCATCTTACCGTTGGGAAGAGCTTGTTACCTTGATCGGTAGTGGTTTGGTTTGGTTTGGTTTTATTGGTTTAACGTCTTATTAACAGCTAAGGTCATTTAAGGACGGCCTCCCGTGCGAGCGACATGCATGCCTGTGGTGAGTGCGTATGTGTGTTTTGGGAGGCTGCGGTATGTTTGTGTTTAGTCTCTTTGTGATAGGCCGGAACTTTTGCCGATTTATAGTGCTACCTCACTGAAGCATACTGCCGAAGACACCCAGCAGCACACCCCACCCGGTCACATTATACTGACAACAGGCGAACCAGTCGTCCCACTCCTAATATGCTGAGCGCCAAGCAGGAGTAGCAACTACCATTTTTAAAGACTCTGGTATGTCTCGGCCAGGGGACAGAACCCAAAGCCTTCCTCACAGGGGCGAACGCTCAACTAAAGGCCAAAAGTGAGGCATTGTCAAGGGAGACATTAGGAAGAAGAAAGTTTGTAAGAAGGAAAAGAAAAGATAAGATCCAAAATTCAGTCGCCTCTTACGATCATGCAATGGGGGCAGCAGGTACAATTATTACGCCCTACCTGCAGGGCAGGGTCGGTGGTAAAGACCAGCTTCGACCCCCGACCAAAGCCGTCCTTGGCCACGTATGCCTTGAGGTCTACCGCGAGGGACGTCTTTATCAGCAACGGACATTCCTTCCCCGACCGAGCTTCCTTATGTTCGAAGATCTGTAAAGAAAAAAAAAGAGAAGGATCACGATTTGTCGACCTTCGACTTTCTATGTTTTTTGGGTTTTTTGCAAAACATGGAAGTTTATGTATTTAGCATTCGTTGAGTAAATGTCCCAAGCCTATATTATCATTGCATTTCACTCCGACACACTTTTTCTACATAATAACCAAAATGAAACAAACACCGTAAAACGGTCCTATAAAATGGATCACGATTTGTCGACCTGGGGAAAAACATAATTGCAGCCTTTGGTAGCTTTCAAAGAATTTAATATGAAAAAAGTGTTCTTTAAGCACATATGACAAAGAAAATCTAACCTTCAGCTCGGTCGAGGTACAGTCATCAGCCGGGCTGGCCTTATTGACTTCAGTTCGTTCAAGGTTTGCCAGATCGCCAGCCCGCTTCCCGTTGCTGATGAAGTGTTGTAGAAGTAAGCAGTCCCTCGCCTCGGCGGTGTCAGACCGGGAGAGAGGTCCTTCCTTCTTCAGCAGTTCGGTGACTCTCCTCGGTCTGACACCGTTCAGGTAGGCCCCAAACATCTGGGGCGTGAGTTGAAGTCCAGCTTTGTCCTCACACCCCCTGTAATGTGAAAAAAAAAATTCAAATAATGCTTAAAGAATATGTAATATATGAAAACCATTTGAAATGAAGTCCGCATCATAAGTGTGTTATATGGAATGCTACGATCTGAAACCTTAAATTTAAAACCTTGGATATCCTACGAATAAACCTACATGTTCAACGAAAATCACAATTTCCAAAAAAAGGACATTTTAACATTCCAAAAAAGATCAGGAATTTAGCATCAGCTATACTTGAGCACACGTTTATAAAGAATAATTACCTCTGAACCGCCGCCTACTGTATCTCATCCTCTAGAGATTTACCTATGTTCTTCAGAGAAATTCGCAGGGTCTGGAGAGCATCTACCCGTATCCCCAACTGGCGCTGCCAGTCGAAGGATGCGGATTGAAACTCTACGAATTTCCCCAAAGAACAGAGGTAGATATTTACTGTCTCTGGCTTCAGACTAAATTAAGAAGAAAATAAATATATATCACTGTTTGTCATGCAAAATGAAATAAACATATGTATCTAGCAATATATAACCTTACCAACTGTAAGCGGGTGCTATCAGCCCATGGCTGTCAACTGGAGTATGAATATGACAGTAAATAAATCTAGGTTATAAAAGAATGCATAATAAATACGTTGTCATATGAAGTTGAATCTAACCAATGATTTGTAAAATCTTGTCGGGTATTCTACTGTACCCCCTACTAAGGTATGGGAATTTGAATTCCGTTGATAAATGAGCACTACATTACATTTGCCGTTGTGGAGCTAGCATTCATAAGTTCACGAATATCAACGTTGTCCAGTGAGATAACAATGCTTACCTTAAGAGTAGATTATCTATCAAGCCACCGTCCTCGCCTATGTCCTTCTGGCCAAGGACGGTGGCTTTCGAAAGGCCCTGCGGGAGCATGGTCCGGATCCCGGTCTCGTGGGCTGCTGCAGTGTTTGTCGACTGTCGTCGACCGGTGATCCGGTTTCGACTGTGTCGCCTACAAATGATGTTAAAAATAAAGGTCATGACATACAATGATATATGGTGTCTCAGAAACTTCAACAGGGTAATTGTTCATTGACGTTTAAAGAAACTTAAAACATAACATTGTCACTTCTAGTTCACTTACGCATACTCCCGCAGGGCTTGGCCCAAGGAGGTCTTGTCCACCTCCTTTACCCCAGGCGTCCTGGCCTCCTTCATCGCATCTAGGAACTCCTCCGTTCCCTTCTGAAGTGAGTGGATCCTAGCCAGATGGAGATCCAGTCTCGTGGTCGAGGAGCTGCATCCCTCCAGGCGACAGGATAGCTTTGGTGACAACCTTCCAGTCCTCTGGTACCCCTGGAGGAAGACCTGGTTGGCTGCCTCGACCGCGGTCATCTCGTGGAACTGTGTTAAGAAATGAAGGATTTTGATGAATGGTACTTTTGTAAATAGTCGAACTGGAGGTCAATTAGACCTATTAAAAGGATCACGAATTGTCGACCAATGATACGTTCCATGAAATAGACCACGATGTGTAGACCTGAAACATGATATGTTAAATATGTTCGAGATATATTTCAGTAAAACTTCAAAGACATACCTGACGAAGGTGCCGGGAAATAATTTTCCAGCACCTTGTCGCAGTCCGGCATCGGGCACTCGCGCTTGGGCCTATGCTGAAAAATGAGATAAAAATAAAATAATAGTAATGATCTACATCAACCGTCATGTTATTGTATGTGTAAGCGTTCTACTTTGCAGAAGAACATCTATTCCGAGCTACTACAAACTAGCACTGTGTCTTACCCGCGTGCCCTCTGCCGGACGTTCCACGATGTCCTGGATCTCCATCTGACCGTCATCATCATCATCTGTCTGCTCTTCCGATTCCTATAAGAAATAAGTACTGCATCATATACTTGATTAATACAAAAATGAAAGTGGATAAAATGAACATTTGCTTCTGCTATAAGAATGACTGAAAGGTAAATTTAACAGTTTTACATACATTCATAGCCTCTTCTAACTCCTCAAGACGGTATTCCTTTTTTTCTGCCTTCGTAGGCCTCCACTCGTCCGCGCTGTCTGTAAAATGAAGATAATTGTAATTCAGCAATACAGTGTTGTTGTTTCTTTATCGGTTCAAATATTTACCCACATATCAACTTTCAGATCCCGTAAACTTATTTTCTTTCAAATGTTTAGTTAAAAATATTTTGATACTAACCTTCATGGTTGTCCCACCTCTCGCTCGATGGCCCGTCACTCTCCTCATTCCTCTCCTGATTATGCTATAGAAAATAAGATCTATTATAACTACAGTGGTTGATAAAAGAGCCAAGTGGCACAAGCGTAGGTGACATCGACAACCATCTATTGCATTGCATTGGATAATTTGAAAATTACGATACATTTAAATCCAATGCATCATATTTTTTTTCTAAACTCACCTCTTTCCTTGCCTCTTTCCTCTCCTTCTTCCGCTCTTTCCTTTCCAGCCTCTTCCTTCGTATTTCCTTCTTCCTTTCCACCTCTGCCTCTTCCTCCGCTGCCCTGCAGGTAGGGAGTAAGAATGGTACCTGCTGCCACCATTGCACGATCGTAAGAGGCGACCAAATTTGGGATCTTATCTTTTCTCTTTCTGAACAACTTTCTTCTTCCTAATGTCTCCCTAGACAATGCCTCACTTTTGGCTTTCAGTTGAGCGTTCGCCGCTGTGAGGAAGGTTTTTGGGTTCTGTCCCCTAGCCGAGACATACCAGTCTTTAAAAATGGTAGTTGCTACTCCTGCTTGGCGCTCAGCATATTAGGAGTGGGACGACTGGTTCGCCCGTTGTCAGTATAATGTGACCGGGTGGGGTGTGCTGCTGGGTGTCTTCGGCAGTATGCTTCAGTGAGGTAGCACTATAAATCGGCAAAAGTTACGGCCTATCACAAGGAGACTTAACACGTACATACCGCAGCCTCCCAAAACACACATACACACTCACCACTCGCATGCATGTCGCACGCACGGGAGGCCGTCCTAAAATGACCTTAGCTGTCAATAGGATGTTAAACCAATAAAACCAAACCAATCGTCCTCAGTCTGGATTGCTTCCTTCCCGCCGCTCCTAATACGCACTCTTCACACGCATGCATGCCGCACGCACGGGAGGCCGTCCTTAAATGACCTTAGCTGTTAATAGGACGTTAAACAAAATAAACCAGACCAAACCAATCTACATAATCCTTTCTTCCTTTGTTGGCTTCAACTCATCCTGGCTTTCTGTACAATGAAGAAAACATATTTTATCTCACTCCGACAAGGATTTTCTTCATAATTTTCAAAGCCAATATACATCACAAAACGGTCCTATAAAATTGATCACGATTTGTCGACCAGAGATTTTCTATGTTACCGGTTTGTTTTTGTTATTTTTACAAAATATCAATATTTCCATCTTTAAAACTCGTTGGCTGACTGTTACAAACGTATTTTACCATTGTATCTCACTCCGACAAGGATTTTCTTCATAATTTTCAAAGCCAATATACATCACAAAACGGTCCTATAAAATTGATCACGATTTGTCGACCTGAGATTTTCTATGTTACCGGTTTGTTTTTGTTATTTTTACAAAATATCAATATTTCCATCTTTAAAACTCGTTGGCTGACTGTTACAAACGTATTTTACCATTGTATCTCACTCCGACAAGGATTTTCTTCATAATTTTCAAAGCCAATATTCACTGTAAAACGGTCCTATAAAATGGATCACGATTTGTCGACCTCAGCTTTTCTATGTATAATCAATTTTTATTTACTAAAGAATTGAATGTTTTTGTATTAATTAGTCGTCGGTTGATTGTTCCAATCGTATAGTACCTATAATCCATTGCATTGCATTGCATCCAATCATGTCGTTTCTTCATAATTTTCAAAGTCCAATATTCATTGTAAAACGGTCCTATGAAATGGATCACGATTTGTTGACCTGATATTTCTTGTTTCGGAACATTTTTTTTATTGTTGAAAATCATGAATATGATTAGTTTTCGTTGTCTTCATCCCAGGTCGACATATTATTATCCATTTGATAAGGCTGTTTTTTTACATAAACTGATCTCTATGGATAAAATCCAACGGAAGTATTATTGGTGTCTATTGATTTGAACTATCAATCAACCAATCTGGAAGAAAAATAAAACTGACTACTAAATAAAAGCAAACTATACATTTATTTCTCAATTTACATATATGTACAATGTTCACAAAAAGATGAATAATCATTTAATATTTACATAGACCAATATGTATATATATTACAATATTTACAATTAAATAATTTGATTACAAAATTACAAATAAATTAAACGATTATGTTATATATAGAATTATATGAATTTAATAAATTAACAGATTATTTATATACAGAATTATAAAGTTGAATAAATTAAGAGATTACGAATATGTACAGAATTATGAAGATTTAATAAATTAACTGATTGTATATTTATATACAGAATTAAAAAAGATAAATAAATTAACTGATTACATTAATATACAGAAATATAAATGTTGAATACATAAAGCGATTATATATATATATATATACAGAATTTTACAAGTTGAATAAATTAATTGTCTTTTTATATACATAGTTGAATTGAATAAATTAAATGATAATATATACAAATGAGTTAATAAATTAATAAAATAGATTTTTTCAAATATATATACAAAATAATGCGTGGCGGCGGTTCACTCGACAGCGACGCGAGCGGTGATGGATGACTTATGAGGCCAGGACGCCTGGGGTGAGGATCTACCTCCTGAGCTTCTTTACTGGTGAAGGCTACAATGTAAAAATGATAACCAATGTTATAATAAAAACACAAAAGGTCGTATTTGGAAGGAAAAACGACATATTTGAAAATTTTAATTACAATTCGTTACTTGTGAAATACTTACGCCGATCACGTCGCTGTCGTTATCAGAGGGTGCTGGACAAGCAGGGGACTGCGGACCGATGTCTGGAGCTGGCTGATTGCCATCCTGCAATGTTAAGAGTAAGAACTTTAATGTGATAGATAAAACTTATAAGCATTGCTGATATTTCATCCATAAAGAAAGCTTGTCAGGAATACTTAAAAAAAAAAAAAAAAAATAGAAAAAAAATAAATACCTAAAAAAAAGAAAGAGAAAAATGAAATAAATAAATACCTGATAGATACTGTTGGTTTTGCTCCAGACATCGACTCTGGCGTCCTTCTGCCGAGAGCGGTCATAGTACCTGTCCGCAGTCCGTGGGCTATGGGCCATGTGCTTGACACATTTTGACATGGTCTGCAACAAACACATAAACTTAGGATCATTTTCAAAACACTTTTTTTTAAAACATTATAAACGATAACACTGAATCTTTCCGAGATAATGTTCAGTCGCAAAATTGCACTTGTTTTACAGGAACTTTTTTTTCCGCTTAAGTAATGGATAAATGACACGGCCTCGGAAAATGGATCTCTTTTTTTCCACCTATGGATAATCATGTCCATATACTGGATCACGATAGGTCGACCTTTACTATTATGTAATATTTTATCAAATTGCATCTTACCGTTGGGAAGAGCTTGTTACCTTGATCGGTAGTGGTTTGGTTTGGTTTGGTTTTATTGGTTTAACGTCTTATTAACAGCTAAGGTCATTTAAGGACGGCCTCCCGTGCGAGCGACATGCATGCCTGTGGTGAGTGCGTATGTGTGTTTTGGGAGGCTGCGGTATGTTTGTGTTTAGTCTCTTTGTGATAGGCCGGAACTTTTGCCGATTTATAGTGCTACCTCACTGAAGCATACTGCCGAAGACACCCAGCAGCACACCCCACCCGGTCACATTATACTGACAACAGGCGAACCAGTCGTCCCACTCCTAATATGCTGAGCGCCAAGCAGGAGTAGCAACTACCATTTTTAAAGACTCTGGTATGTCTCGGCCAGGGGACAGAACCCAAAGCCTTCCTCACAGGGGCGAACGCTCAACTAAAGGCCAAAAGTGAGGCATTGTCAAGGGAGACATTAGGAAGAAGAAAGTTTGTAAGAAGGAAAAGAAAAGATAAGATCCAAAATTCAGTCGCCTCTTACGATCATGCAATGGGGGCAGCAGGTACAATTATTACGCCCTACCTGCAGGGCAGGGTCGGTGGTAAAGACCAGCTTCGACCCCCGACCAAAGCCGTCCTTGGCCACGTATGCCTTGAGGTCTACCGCGAGGGACGTCTTTATCAGCAACGGACATTCCTTCCCCGACCGAGCTTCCTTATGTTCGAAGATCTGTAAAGAAAAAAAAAGAGAAGGATCACGATTTGTCGACCTTCGACTTTCTATGTTTTTTGGGTTTTTTGCAAAACATGGAAGTTTATGTATTTAGCATTCGTTGAGTAAATGTCCCAAGCCTATATTATCATTGCATTTCACTCCGACACACTTTTTCTACATAATAACCAAAATGAAACAAACACCGTAAAACGGTCCTATAAAATGGATCACGATTTGTCGACCTGGGGAAAAACATAATTGCAGCCTTTGGTAGCTTTCAAAGAATTTAATATGAAAAAAGTGTTCTTTAAGCACATATGACAAAGAAAATCTAACCTTCAGCTCGGTCGAGGTACAGTCATCAGCCGGGCTGGCCTTATTGACTTCAGTTCGTTCAAGGTTTGCCAGATCGCCAGCCCGCTTCCCGTTGCTGATGAAGTGTTGTAGAAGTAAGCAGTCCCTCGCCTCGGCGGTGTCAGACCGGGAGAGAGGTCCTTCCTTCTTCAGCAGTTCGGTGACTCTCCTCGGTCTGACACCGTTCAGGTAGGCCCCAAACATCTGGGGCGTGAGTTGAAGTCCAGCTTTGTCCTCACACCCCCTGTAATGTGAAAAAAAAATTCAAATAATGCTTAAAGAATATGTAATATATGAAAACCATTTGAAATGAAGTCCGCATCATAAGTGTGTTATATGGAATGCTACGATCTGAAACCTTAAATTTAAAACCTTGGATATCCTACGAATAAACCTACATGTTCAACGAAAATCACAATTTCCAAAAAAAGGACATTTTAACATTCCAAAAAAGATCAGGAATTTAGCATCTGCTATACTTGAGCACACGTTTATAAAGAATAATTACCTCTGAACCGCCGCCTGCTGTATCTCATCCTCTAGAGATTTACCTATGTTCTTCAGAGAAATTCGCAGGGTCTGGAGAGCATCTACCCGTATCCCCAACTGGCGCTGCCAGTCGAAGGATGCGGATTGAAACTCTACGAATTTCCCCAAAGAACAGAGGTAGATATTTACTGTCTCTGGCTTCAGACTAAATTAAGAAGAAAATAAATATATATCACTGTTTGTCATGCAAAATGAAATAAACATATGTATCTAGCAATATATAACCTTACCAACTGTAAGCGGGTGCTATCAGCCCATGGCTGTCAACTGGAGTATGAATATGACAGTAAATAAATCTAGGTTATAAAAGAATGCATAATAAATACGTTGTCATATGAAGTTGAATCTAACCAATGATTTGTAAAATCTTGTCGGGTATTCTACTGTACCCCCTACTAAGGTATGGGAATTTGAATTCCGTTGATAAATGAGCACTACATTACATTTGCCGTTGTGGAGCTAGCATTCATAAGTTCACGAATATCAACGTTGTCCAGTGAGATAACAATGCTTACCTTAAGAGTAGATTATCTATCAAGCCACCGTCCTCGCCTATGTCCTTCTGGCCAAGGACGGTGGCTTTCGAAAGGCCCTGCGGGAGCATGGTCCGGATCCCGGTCTCGTGGGCTGCTGCAGTGTTTGTCGACTGTCGTCGACCGGTGATCCGGTTTCGACTGTGTCGCCTACAAATGATGTTAAAAATAAAGGTCATGACATACAATGATATATGGTGTCTCAGAAACTTCAACAGGGTAATTGTTCATTGACGTTTAAAGAAACTTAAAACATAACATTGTCACTTCTAGTTCACTTACGCATACTCCCGCAGGGCTTGGCCCAAGGAGGTCTTGTCCACCTCCTTTACCCCAGGCGTCCTGGCCTCCTTCATCGCATCTAGGAACTCCTCCGTTCCCTTCTGAAGTGAGTGGATCCTAGCCAGATGGAGATCCAGTCTCGTGGTCGAGGAGCTGCATCCCTCCAGGCGACAGGATAGCTTTGGTGACAACCTTCCAGTCCTCTGGTACCCCTGGAGGAAGACCTGGTTGGCTGCCTCGACCGCGGTCATCTCGTGGAACTGTGTTAAGAAATGAAGGATTTTGATGAATGGTACTTTTGTAAATAGTCGAACTGGAGGTCAATTAGACCTATTAAAAGGATCACGAATTGTCGACCAATGATACGTTCCATGAAATAGACCACGATGTGTAGACCTGAAACATGATATGTTAAATATGTTCGAGATATATTTCAGTAAAACTTCAAAGACATACCTGACGAAGGTGCCGGGAAATAATTTTCCAGCACCTTGTCGCAGTCCGGCATCGGGCACTCGCGCTTGGGCCTATGCTGAAAAATGAGATAAAAATAAAATAATAGTAATGATCTACATCAACCGTCATGTTATTGTATGTGTAAGCGTTCTACTTTGCAGAAGAACATCTATTCCGAGCTACTACAAACTAGCACTGTGTCTTACCCGCGTGCCCTCTGCCGGACGTTCCACGATGTCCTGGATCTCCATCTGACCGTCATCATCATCATCTGTCTGCTCTTCCGATTCCTATAAGAAATAAGTACTGCATCATATACTTGATTAATACAAAAATGAAAGTGGATAAAATGAACATTTGCTTCTGCTATAAGAATGACTGAAAGGTAAATTTAACAGTTTTACATACATTCATAGCCTCTTCTAACTCCTCAAGACGGTATTCCTTTTTTTCTGCCTTCGTAGGCCTCCACTCGTCCGCGCTGTCTGTAAAATGAAGATAATTGTAATTCAGCAATACAGTGTTGTTGTTTCTTTATCGGTTCAAATATTTACCCACATATCAACTTTCAGATCCCGTAAACTTATTTTCTTTCAAATGTTTAGTTAAAAATATTTTGATACTAACCTTCATGGTTGTCCCACCTCTCGCTCGATGGCCCGTCACTCTCCTCATTCCTCTCCTGATTATGCTATAGAAAATAAGATCTATTATAACTACAGTGGTTGATAAAAGAGCCAAGTGGCACAAGCGTAGGTGACATCGACAACCATCTATTGCATTGCATTGGATAATTTGAAAATTACGATACATTTAAATCCAATGCATCATATTTTTTTTCTAAACTCACCTCTTTCCTTGCCTCTTTCCTCTCCTTCTTCCGCTCTTTCCTTTCCAGCCTCTTCCTTCGTATTTCCTTCTTCCTTTCCACCTCTGCCTCTTCCTCCGCTGCCCTGCAGGTAGGGAGTAAGAATGGTACCTGCTGCCACCATTGCACGATCGTAAGAGGCGACCAAATTTGGGATCTTATCTTTTCTCTTTCTGAACAACTTTCTTCTTCCTAATGTCTCCCTAGACAATGCCTCACTTTTGGCTTTCAGTTGAGCGTTCGCCGCTGTGAGGAAGGTTTTGGGTTCTGTCCCCTAGCCGAGACATACCAGTCTTTAAAAATGGTAGTTGCTACTCCTGCTTGGCGCTCAGCATATTAGGAGTGGGACGACTGGTTCGCCCGTTGTCAGTATAATGTGACCGGGTGGGGTGTGCTGCTGGGTGTCTTCGGCAGTATGCTTCAGTGAGGTAGCACTATAAATCGGCAAAAGTTACGGCCTATCACAAGGAGACTTAACACGTACATACCGCAGCCTCCCAAAACACACATACACACTCACCACTCGCATGCATGTCGCACGCACGGGAGGCCGTCCTAAAATGACCTTAGCTGTCAATAGGATGTTAAACCAATAAAACCAAACCAATCGTCCTCAGTCTGGATTGCTTCCTCCCGCCGCTCCTAATACGCACTCTTCACACGCATGCATGCCGCACGCACGGGAGGCCGTCCTTAAATGACCTTAGCTGTTAATAGGACGTTAAACAAAATAAACCAGACCAAACCAATCTACATAATCCTTTCTTCCTTTGTTGGCTTCAACTCATCCTGGCTTTCTGTACAATGAAGAAAACATATTTTATCTCACTCCGACAAGGATTTTCTTCATAATTTTCAAAGCCAATATACATCACAAAACGGTCCTATAAAATTGATCACGATTTGTCGACCAGAGATTTTCTATGTTACCGGTTTGTTTTTGTTATTTTTACAAAATATCAATATTTCCATCTTTAAAACTCGTTGGCTGACTGTTACAAACGTATTTTACCATTGTATCTCACTCCGACAAGGATTTTCTTCATAATTTTCAAAGCCAAAATACATCACAAAACGGTCCTATAAAATTGATCACGATTTGTCGACCTGAGATTTTCTATGTTACCGGTTTGTTTTTGTTATTTTTACAAAATATCAATATTTCCATCTTTAAAACTCGTTGGCTGACTGTTACAAACGTATTTTACCATTGTATCTCACTCCGACAAGGATTTTCTTCATAATTTTCAAAGCCAATATTCACTGTAAAACGGTCCTATAAAATGGATCACGATTTGTCGACCTGAGATTTTCTATGTATAATCAATTTTTATTTACTAAAGAATTGAATGTTTTTGTATTAATTAGTCGTCGGTTGATTGTTCCAATCGTATAGTACCTATAATCCATTGCATTGCATTGCATCCAATCATGTCGTTTCTTCATAATTTTCAAAGTCCAATATTCATTGTAAAACGGTCCTATGAAATGGATCACGATTTGTTGACCTGATATTTCTTGTTTCGGAACATTTTTTTTATTGTTGAAAATCATGAATATGATTAGTTTTCGTTGTCTTCATCCCAGGTCGACATATTATTATCCATTTGATAAGGCTGTTTTTTGACATCAACTGATTTCTATGGATAAAATCCAACGGAAGTATTATTGGTGTCTATTGATTTGAACTATCAATCAACCAATCTGGAAGAAAAATAAAACTGACTACTAAATAAAAGCAAACTATACATTTATTTCTCAATTTACATATATGTACAATGTTCACAAATAGATGAATAATCATTTAATATTTACATAGACCAATATGTATATATATTACAATATTTACAATTAAATAATTTGATTACAAAATTACAAATAAATTAAACGATTATGTTATATACAGAATTATATGAATTTAATAAATTAACAGATTATTTATATACAGAATTATAAAGTTGAATAAATTAAGAGATTACGAATATGTACAGAATTATGAAGATTTAATAAATTAACTGATTGTATATTTATATACAGAATTAAAAAAGATAAATAAATTAACTGATTACATTAATATACAGAAATATAAATGTTGAATACATAAAGCGATTATATATACATATATATACAGAATTTTACAAGTTGAATAAATTAATTGTCTTTTTATATACATAGTTGAATTGAATAAATTAAATGATAATATATACAAATGAGTTAATAAATTAATAAAATAGATTTTTTCAAATATATATACAAAATAATGCGTGGCGGCGGTTCACTCGACAGCGACGCGAGCGGTGATGGATGACTTATGAGGCCAGGACGCCTGGGGTGAGGATCTACCTCCTGAGCTTCTTTACTGGTGAAGGCTACAATGTAAAAATGATAACCAATGTTATAATAAAAACACAAAAGGTCGTATTTGGAAGGAAAAACGACATATTTGAAAATTTTAATTACAATTCGTTACTTGTGAAATACTTACGCCGATCACGTCGCTGTCGTTATCAGAGGGTGCTGGACAAGCAGGGGACTGCGGACCGATGTCTGGAGCTGGCTGATTGCCATCCTGCAATGTTAAGAGTAAGAACTTTAATGTGATAGATAAAACTTATAAGCATTGCTGATATTTCATCCATAAAGAAAGCTTGTCAGGAATACTTAAAAAAAAAAAAAAAGAATAGAAAAAAAATAAATACCTAAAAAAAAGAAAGAGAAAAATGAAATAAATAAATACCTGATAGATACTGTTGGTTTTGCTCCAGACATCGACTCTGGCGTCCTTCTGCCGAGAGCGGTCATAGTACCTGTCCGCAGTCCGTGGGCTATGGGCCATGTGCTTGACACATTTTGACATGATCTGCAACAAACACATAAACTTAGGATCATTTTCAAAACACTTTTTTTTAAAACATTATAAACGATAACACTGAATCTTTCCGAGATAATGTTCAGTCGCAAAATTGCTCTTGTTTTACAGGAACTTTTTTTCCGCTTAAGTAATGGATAAATGACACGGCCTCGGAAAATGGATCTCTTTTTTTCCACCTATGGATAATCATGTCCATATACTGGATCACGATAGGTCGACCTTTACTATTATGTAATATTTTATCAAATTGCATCTTACCGTTGGGAAGAGCTTGTTACCTTGATCGGTAGTGGTTTGGTTTGGTTTGGTTTTATTGGTTTAACGTCTTATTAACAGCTAAGGTCATTTAAGGACGGCCTCCCGTGCGAGCGACATGCATGCCTGTGGTGAGTGCGTATGTGTGTTTTGGGAGGCTGCGGTATGTTTGTGTTTAGTCTCTTTGTGATAGGCCGGAACTTTTGCCGATTTATAATGCTACCTCACTGAAGCATACTGCCGAAGACACCCAGCAGCACACCCCACCCGGTCACATTATACTGACAACAGGCGAACCAGTCGTCCCACTCCTAATATGCTGAGCGCAAATCAGGAGTAGCAACTACCATTTTTAAAGACTCTGGTATGTCTCGGCCAGGGGACAGAACCCAAAGCCTTCCTCACAGGGGCGAACGCTCAACTAAAGGCCAAAAGTGAGGCATTGTCAAGGGAGACATTAGGAAGAAGAAAGTTTGTAAGAAGGAAAAGAAAAGATAAGATCCAAAATTCAGTCGCCTCTTACGATCATGCAATGGGGGCAGCAGGTACAATTATTACGCCCTACCTGCAGGGCAGGGTCGGTGGTAAAGACCAGCTTCGACCCCCGACCAAAGCCGTCCTTGGCCACGTATGCCTTGAGGTCTACCGCGAGGGACGTCTTTATCAGCAACGGACATTCCTTCCCCGACCGAGCTTCCTTATGTTCGAAGATCTGTAAAGAAAAAAAAAGAGAAGGATCACGATTTGTCGACCTTCGACTTTCTATGTTTTTTGGGTTTTTTTTGCAAAACATGGAAGTTTATGTATTTAGCATTCGTTGAGTAAATGTCCCAAGCCTATATTATCATTGCATTTCACTCCGACACACTTTTTCTACATAATAACCAAAATGAAACAAACACCGTAAAACGGTCCTATAAAATGGATCACGATTTGTCGACCTGGGGAAAAACATAATTGCAGCCTTTGGTAGCTTTCAAAGAATTTAATATGAAAAAAGTGTTCTTTAAGCACATATGACAAAGAAAATCTAACCTTCAGCTCGGTCGAGGTACAGTCATCAGCTGGGCTGGCCTTATTGACTTCAGTTCGTTCCAGGTTTGCCAGATCGCCAGCCCGCTTCCCGTTGCTGATGAAGTGTTGTAGAAGTAAGCAGTCCCTCGCCTCGGCGGTGTCAGACCGGGAGAGAGGTCCTTCCTTCTTCAGCAGTTCGGTGACTCTCCTCGGTCTGACACCGTTCAGGTAGGCCCCAAACATCTGGGGCGTGAGTTGAAGTCCAGCTTTGTCCTCACACCCCCTGTAATGTGAAAAAAAAATTCAAATAATGCTTAAAGAATATGTAATATATGAAAACCATTTGAAATGAAGTCCGCATCATAAGTGTGTTATATGGAATGCTACGATCTGAAACCTTAAATTTAAAACCTTGGATATCCTACGAATAAACCTACATGTTCAACGAAAATCACAATTTCCAAAAAAAGGACATTTTAACATTCCAAAAAGATCAGGAATTTAGCATCTGCTATACTTGAGCACACGTTTATAAAGAATAATTACCTCTGAACCGCCGCCTGCTGTATCTCATCCTCTAGAGATTTACCTATGTTCTTCAGAGAAATTCGCAGGGTCTGGAGAGCATCTACCCTGTATCCCCAACTGGCGCTGCCAGTCGAAGGATGCGGATTGAAACTCTACGAATTTCCCCAAAGAACAGAGGTAGATATTTACTGTCTCTGGCTTCAGACTAAATTAAGAAGAAAATAAATATATATCACTGTTTGTCATGCAAAATGAAATAAACATATGTATCTAGCAATATATAACCTTACCAACTGTAAGCGGGTGCTATCAGCCCATGGCTGTCAACTGGAGTATGAATATGACAGTAAATAAATCTAGGTTATAAAAGAATGCATAATAAATACGTTGTCATATGAAGTTGAATCTAACCAATGATTTGTAAAATCTTGTCGGGTATTCTACTGTACCCCCTACTAAGGTATGGGAATTTGAATTCCGTTGATAAATGAGCACTACATTACATTTGCCGTTGTGGAGCTAGCATTCATAAGTTCACGAATATCAACGTTGTCCAGTGAGATAACAATGCTTACCTTAAGAGTAGATTATCTATCAAGCCACCGTCCTCGCCTATGTCCTTCTGGCCAAGGACGGTGGCTTTCGAAAGGCCCTGCGGGAGCATGGTCCGGATCCCGGTCTCGTGGGCTGCTGCAGTGTTTGTCGACTGTCGTCGACCGGTGATCCGGTTTCGACTGTGTCGCCTACAAATGATGTTAAAAATAAAGGTCATGACATACAATGATATATGGTGTCTCAGAAACTTCAACAGGGTAATTGTTCATTGACGTTTAAAGAAACTTAAAACATAACATTGTCACTTCTAGTTCACTTACGCATACTCCCGCAGGGCTTGGCCCAAGGAGGTCTTGTCCACCTCCTTTACCCCAGGCGTCCTGGCCTCCTTCATCGCATCTAGGAACTCCTCCGTTCCCTTCTGAAGTGAGTGGATCCTAGCCAGATGGAGATCCAGTCTCGTGGTCGAGGAGCTGCATCCCTCCAGGCGACAGGATAGCTTTGGTGACAACCTTCCAGTCCTCTGGTACCCCTGGAGGAAGACCTGGTTGGCTGCCTCGACCGCGGTCATCTCGTGGAACTGTGTTAAGAAATGAAGGATTTTGATGAATGGTACTTTTGTAAATAGTCGAACTGGAGGTCAATTAGACCTATTAAAAGGATCACGAATTGTCGACCAATGATACGTTCCATGAAATAGACCACGATGTGTAGACCTGAAACATGATATGTTAAATATGTTCGAGATATATTTCAGTAAAACTTCAAAGACATACCTGACGAAGGTGCCGGGAAATAATTTTCCAGCACCTTGTCGCAGTCCGGCATCGGGCACTCGCGCTTGGGCCTATGCTGAAAAATGAGATAAAAATAAAATAATAGTAATGATCTACATCAACCGTCATGTTATTGTATGTGTAAGCGTTCTACTTTGCAGAAGAACATCTATTCCGAGCTACTACAAACTAGCACTGTGTCTTACCCGCGTGCCCTCTGCCGGACGTTCCACGATGTCCTGGATCTCCATCTGACCGTCATCATCATCATCTGTCTGCTCTTCCGATTCCTATAAGAAATAAGTACTGCATCATATACTTGATTAATACAAAAATGAAAGTGGATAAAATGAACATTTGCTTCTGCTATAAGAATGACTGAAAGGTAAATTTAACAGTTTTACATACATTCATAGCCTCTTCTAACTCCTCAAGACGGTATTCCTTTCTTTCTGCCTTCGTAGGCCTCCACTCGTCCGCGCTGTCTGTAAAATGAAGATAATTGTAATTCAGCAATACAGTGTTGTTGTTTCTTTATCGGTTAAAATATTTACCCACATATCAACTTTCAGATCCCGTAAACTTATTTTCTTTCAAATGTTTAGTTAAAAATATTTTGATACTAACCTTCATGGTTGTCCCACCTCTCGCTCGATGGCCCGTCACTCTCCTCATTCCTCTCCTGATTATGCTATAGAAAATAAGATCTATTATAACTACAGTGGTTGATAAAAGAGCCAAGTGGCACAAGCGTAGGTGACATCGACAACCATCTATTGCATTGCATTGGATAATTTGAAATTACGATACATTTAAATCCA
>NC_047030.1:15957660-16041896 GCF_902652985.1 Pecten maximus | reverse complement strand
TCCATGTATGACCGGGATTTAATGAGGCAGGCATAACAAAAATAAAGTTGGTTTACCAAATAGAAATGTAAGTCTGATGTTAAACTGTAAATCAAAATTAGACATTAGATCAGGAATATGCTATCAAGGTATAAAAAAAAAACTTTCTTTTTTATTGTATGTTAAGATAAATATAAACTGTTGGAAGATAAGTATTTGAAATACATTAAAAACAGTACTTAGTACTTCGAGTACAAGTAATGTCCAGTACACAATCAAACTCTACATTTTCAGAGAACTGCACACACAACTTGCTACATTTTTGTTTATAGCCAATTTTCTACTAATTGACGTGGCTTGTTAAAACTCTTCAAATCAAAGGAATGCTATCATACATTTTCAACGAAGTGCAAGATCTATTTATATTACATAAGGGTTAAGTAATAGAAAAAAATCAATTATATGAGATGCTGTTAGTTAACCAATGAAAAATGAACCAACAACATAATAAGATGATATATACAAAGATAAAACAGTATATACACACATGTATAGTCAAAATGTATAAGAGTATACATCTATCTATAAACATTATGTATATATGTACTTGGTTACAGGTACATGTGATACATGTGGACCCAGGTAGGATTGGGGCCTGATAGGACTCCAGGTAAACTTGGAGTGCACTCTGAGTGCACTCTGAGTGCACTCCAAGTTTACCTGGAGTCCAAACGGAGTGCACTCCGAGTCCAAACGGAGTGCACTCGGAGTGCACTTTGTGTAACCTTTAGTCTACACTCAACTGTACCTGCTGCCCCCATTGCATGATCGTAAGAGGCGACTAAATTTGGGATCTTATCTTTTCTCTTCTTAACAACTTTGTTCTTCCTAATGTCTCCCTTGACAATGCCTCACTTTTGGCATTTAGTTGAGCGTTCGCCGCTGTGAGGAAGGCTTTGGGTTCTGTCCCCTAGCCGAGACATACAAGCGTCTTAAAAAATGGTAGTTGCTACTCCTGCTTGGCGCTCAGCATATTAGGAGTGGGACGACTGGTTCGCCTGTTGTCAGTATAATGTGACCGGGTGGGTTGTGCTGCTGGGTGTCGTCGGCAGTATGTTTCAGTGAGTTAGCACTATCAATCGGCAAAAGTTCCGGCCTATCACAAGGAGACTTAACACAAACATACCGCAGGCTCACAAAAACGGATACGCACTCACCACACGCATGCATGTCGCACGCACGGGAGGCCGTCCTTAAATGACCTTAGCTGTTAATAGGACGTTAAACAAAATAAACCAAACCAAACCGTTATGGAGTTAGCATTCATCAGTTCACGAATGACAAATGAAAGCAGCTCAAAGCTTAGTTGAATGTTTGAGATCAACCAACCCAATATCAACGTCGTCCAGTGAGATAACAATGCTTACCTTAAGAGCAGGTTATCGATTAAGCCACCGTCCTCGCCTATGTCCTTCAGGCCAGGGACGGTGGCTTTGGAAAGGCCCTGCGGAAGCATGGTCCGGATCCCGGTCTCGTGAGCCGCTGCAGTGCTGGTTGACTGTCGTCGACCGGTGATCCGGTTTCGGCTGTGTCGACTACAAATGATGTTAAAAATAAAGGTCACTGCATACAATGATATATGGTGTCTTGCAAACTTCAACACGGTAATTGTTCATTGATGTTTAAAGAAACTTCAAACATTACATTGTCACTTCTAGTTCACTTACGCATACTCCCGCAGGGCTTTGCCCAAGGAGGTCTGGTCAACCTCCTTCACCCCAGGCGTCCTGGCCTCCTTCATTGCATCCATAAACTGTTCCGATCCCTTCTGAACTTGATGGATCCTTGTCAGATGGAGATCCAGCCTCGTGGTCGAGGAGCTGCACAAGATAGCTTTGTTGTCAACCTTCCAGTCCTCAGGTACCCCTGGAGGGATACCTGGTTGGCTGCCTCGACCGCGGTCATCTTGTGGAACTGTTTTAATAAATGAAGGATTTCTTTGATGAATGGTACTGTTGTAAATAGTCGAACTGGACGTCAATTAAGCCTAATAAAAATGATCACGAATTGTCGACCAATGATACGTTCCATGAAATAGATCACGATGTGTAGACCTGAAACATGATATCTTAAATATGTTCGAGATATATTTCAGTAAAACTTCAAAGACATACCTGACGAAGGTGCCGGGGAATATTCTCCAGCACCTTGTCGCTGTCCGGCATCGGGCACTCGCGCTTGGGCCTTTGCTGAAAAAAAAAAAAAATAATGATCTATATCAACCGTCATGTTATTGTTTGTGTAAGCGTTCTACTTTGCAGAAGAACATCTATTCCGAGCTACTACAAACTATCACACTGTCTTACCCGCTCGCCCTCTGCCGGACGATCCCTGATGACCTTGACCTCCATCTGACCGTCTTCTTCGTTCCACTCATTAAACCCTACAAGAGATAAGTACTGCATCATATATTTGATTAATACAAAAATGGAAAATTGATAAAATGAACATTTGCTTCTGTTATAAGAATGGCTGAAAGGTAAATTGAACAGTTTTACATACGTTCATCTCGGGTTCTGATTCCTCACTCTCCACTTCCTCCTCCCGCCGCTCCTGTACGTACTCCTGTCGTTCCTCCTTCGACGGCTTCCACTCGTCCGCGCTTTCTGTACAATGAAGATAATTGTAAGTCAGCAATATAGTGTTTTTATTTCTTTATCGGTTCAAATATTTACCCATATATGCTTAACTTTCAGATCCCGTCAACTGATTTTCTTTCAAATGTTCAGTTCAAAATATTTTGATACTAACCTTCGTGGTCGTCCCATCCCTCGCTAGATTGCCTGTCGCTGTCCTCGGTCCTCTCATGCTTATGCTATAGAAAATTAGAGCAATCATAACTACAGTGATTGATAAAAGAGCCTTGTGGCACAAGCATAGGTGACATCGACAACCATCTATTGCATTGGATAATTTAAAAATTACGATAGATTTAAATCCAATGCATCATATTTGTTCTAAACTCACCCCTTTCCTTGCCTCTTTCCTCTCCTTTCGCTCTTTCCTTTCTAGCCTCTTCCGTCGTACTTCCTTTCTTTCCACCTCTGCCTCTTCCTCCGCCCTTCTCCTCTCTTCCTCCTCCTCTCCTTCCTCCTCCTCTCCTTCGCTCTCTTTCTCTCCGCCTTCTGCTTCCTCTCCGCCTCTCTCCTTTTCCATCTTTTGAATATACATATACAAACGCACATATTGTTTGATCAAGACTAACATGGCATACACATAAAACTATTACTGCGCCCAATGAATAATGAAATCTGTGACTTAGTCACAGGTCGGAAATCTTGGTCCGATTCATTTTGACGACATTTTGTTAGCCCATTTTGTTAGTCTATTCAAATCGCCCTGCGTCCGTGTTCCGTGGTCCGTCCCTCCGTAAACAATTCTTGTTATCGCTATTTCCCAGAAAGTACTGAAGGGATCATTACAAAATTTCATAGGCACCTTCCTCATGGTCCCTAGTTGTGCATATTCTATTTTGGGATCAATTGGAAAAGAACATGGCCGACAGGCGGCCATCATGGATTTTGACATTTGAAATTTGTTATCGCTAAATCGCAGAAAGTACTGAAGGGATCTTTCTCAAATTCCACATACGGGTTCCCCTTAGTCCCTAGTTGTGCATATCCCATTTTGGTAGCGATCAGAAAAGAATATGGCCGACAGGCGGCCATCTTGGATTTTGACATTTGAAGTTTGTTATCGCTAAATCTCAGAAAGTACTGAGGGGATCTTTCTCAAATTTCACGTGCAGGTTCCCCTTGGTCCCTAGTTATGCATATCCCATTTTGAGACTAATCAGAAAACAACATGGCCGACAGGCAGCTATCTTGGATTTTGACAATTGAAGTTTGTTATCGCTATTTCTCAGAAAGCACTGAAGGGATCTTTCTCAAATTTCATATGTAGGTTTCCCTCGGTGCCTAGTTATGCATATTGCATTCTGAGACCAATCGGAAAACAACATGGCCGACAGGCAGCCATCTTGGATTTTGACAATTGAAGTTTGTTATCGCTATTTCTCAGAAAGTAATGAAGGGATCTTTCTGAAATTTCATATGCAGGTTCCCCTTGGTGCCTAGTTAAGCATATTGCATTTTGAGACTAATCAGAAAACAACATGGCCGACAGGCAGCCATCTTGGAATTTGACAATTGAAGTTTGTTATCGCTATTTCTGTGAAAGTACGGAAGGGATCTTTTTCAAATTTCATATGTAGGTTCCCCTCAGTGCCTAGTTTTGCATATTGGGACCAATCCGAAAACAACATGGCCTGACAGACAGCCATTATCGCTAAATCTTAAATTTTATATATAGGTTCCCCTTGTTTGAAAAGTACTAGAGGGCTGTTTCTGAATTTACACAGATTAGTAAGTCTTAAAGGAAGGGAAAAGTAGAGAAAAGATCAATCTGACATGGAACCTATAAAGATCATTCAATGGTTGGCGCCAAGATCCCTCTGGGATATCTTGTTTTTACATTGATCCCTTGCAAGTTATGTGGAATTTATTCCTGCTGTCCTTTCAGATATCGTCTACTTCACCACTTACCTTTCTCTTCCTCTTCTTCTCTTTCATCTCCTGCTTTCTCTCCTCCTCTTGCCTCTCTCTCCCCTTCCTTTCATCGACTTCCTTCTGATCCTATAAAATATTAGAGCAGTTGTAGCTATAAAACGTATGTCATGAAATCATTATTGGAGTTGTTTACTTACCCATATGCAATGACCCATTTCAGCTAAGTAATCTGAAACTTACCGCGTCCTCCTGAACAACTTCATCCATGAGTTCTCTCAGCAGCTGAAATAATGAGAATTAGTATTAGAGTAAGAACATTACAACATTACAGAAATACATTGAAAAGTCGTTCTTGTTAAAAAAAACCTTACTTCTGCAAAAACACTGCATGAAAACCCGCGTTTAATGAAAGTCATTTTCAGTAAACTTCATTAAACTTTTTAAATTTGAGTTTAATATCGGTTTAATGAAAATTAAACTCTGAATTTACGAAAAGTTTTATATTTTTGTAAACTCCAGTTTTAAGCACCAGTAAATGCCAAGTAAACTTCATTCATGGTACAATCCTAAGTTTATGCACATATTTTCACACAAGACACAACACGTCGACATATTTTCACCAAATGACTAAACACGTCGTAAAAGAACAACATATTTTCACAAGGTGACAAAACACGTCTTTCAACAAAGGATACTGTGCACTATGTCTGCAAGAATATATGACACATAATTATAAAGTAATAGATAAATTCAACGACCTTATGCTCTAAATGACTTTAATACAACCTAAATATTTAAAACTCTTCCAACAGGACAAACGAAAAGGACTTTTTTGTTTCTAATTTGCCCATATGCATTAACACATTTTCAAAGAATTCTTTGTACAGGCATTAACTGGCATTCGATCCTTACATCAGTTTCTCTACTCCACACTTCTACTGGTTTACCACAATAACGTTTTAAGTCAGACTTTGGACGAAAAAAGAAAACAGAGCGAAAATGTGAAGTTTGCTCACGTTGTTTACAATAAGATTGTGGATAACAAACTTTTCGATGATCCCTGGAGCTATGTTTTCGTCTTCATCTTCAACTATTTTCCCGTTTTCTTTGCTCCAGTTGGCCATAATTAGAGACGATCTTTTGTATCTTGACCCTAAATATCCCAGTGTCTCATTGCCGAGGACAACTACCATAATTTCCTACACGAGTGTGGGATTATATCAGTATTGTTTTGTAGTTCTGGATACATTATCTTGTAAACTTTTTCAATAGCTATGTGCTCCCCACTCTGAAGAACATATTTTGACACAATCCTGGTATCAAAATGACTGATGAAATCCCAGCTTCTGTTAGTAATAGGCGTTTTTGGATCTGATATTTGGATTTGGATCTAATCGAAAATTAGTTTACGATCAACCACGGAGATAAGTTTTGACACAGTCTTTTGTTCGAAACTTACAAATGAACTGAACTCCTTTTTCATGTCATCAGGCTATGAAATATTTTTCACTATTGTGTCACGTACAAACCTTCGCATAAACTATACTTCGACAGATATATTGTTATTGGGTAACGATCCCAGATGCCCGTTGTATCTTTCGAAGTTGAAAAGCCAGAATGAGTAGACTGGTTCATATTCTCGGAAACATTGGGCTAGATGAGCATGAAGATGCATATTTGGTGTCACCTTTTCTTTTCCGTACAAATTCTCAAATCCATTGAGAAAAGCCATCATAAACTGATCACAAAGATTTATGTCATCATCACTTATGTATCTATTACACATTAAAGAACTTGCTAATACAAAGAAACGCCAGTGTTGTAGATGTGTGTCCGGTAACATATCTTTCAGAGCATATATTGAAAATATATTTGTCCATGTTTTGAGAATTGTACCTGCTGCCCCCATTGCATGATCGTGAGAGACGACTAAATTTGGGATCTTATCTTTTCTCTTCTTTCTGAACAACTTTCTTCTTCCTAATGTCTCCCTTGACAATGCCTCACTTTTGGCCTTTAGTTGAGCGTTCGCCCCAGTGAGGAAGGCTTTGGGTTCTGTCCCCTAGCCAAGACATACCAGAGTCTTTAAAAATGGTAGTTGCTACTCCTGCTTAACGCTCAGCATATTTGGAGTGGGACGACTGGTTCGCCCGTTGTCAGTATAATGTGACCGGGTGGGGTGTGGTGCTGGGTGTCTTCGGCAGTATGCTTCAGTGAGGTAGCACTATAAATCGGCAAAGGTTCCGGCCTATCACAAGGAGACTTAACACGAACATACCGCAGCCTCCCAAAACACACATACGCACTTGCCACACGCATACATGTCGCACGCACGGGAGGCCGTCCTTAAATGACCTTAGCTGTTAATAGGACGTTAAACAAAATAAACCAAACCAAACCAAAACAAGTGATCAGTCAGTTGAAATACTACAAACCAGTGTGACTTTGTGAGAAGGTAATAAGTGAAAACGTCTCCCAAGTATGTCGGATAAGCCATCGTTACTATCCAAGACTGACGGATCGAATTTTTCGGACGAATTTGAGGAAACAAGTGATTGTTCTCATGATAATGTGATGGACAGTTTATCGGAAGATGAGGAGAGGCCCCCGATTAAACGTCGTTTTAAGGAAAGATTTAGAAATAGGGAAGCGGCTTACCTTAGTCCATCATCGTCTTTTCGAACGGATTCAAGCAACTCAAACAGAAAATCGCAGACTTAAGAAAAACGACACAGTAGAAATAAACAATGAAACTCCAGCAGGCTCCTCATCGAGATTGACACATGTATATATGCGCACTCCTGTTGGGCACCGGTCAAGCCGCTCGCCAGGGAGTGGACAAAGCAGGAGCAGGAAGGCAACGCCGGATCGGATTACGCCTGATGTAAGTGTACTAGTGTAAACATTACCGGTATACATGTACATTTGTACTATATATAATTGAGTCTGAAGTAAATAAAACCGTGTTATGAACGACCTATGTTTGGTTTAACTTTAATTTTATACGTATAACTTTTAAAAACTAGATTTAATCAATAAAACCAGATAATATATCAATACTAAGTATATCAATAGACCGAAACACGCTGATATTATCTAATCGATTAATCATCTGCGTTAATACCCAGTCTGTTATTTGGTATAAATTTCACTTTCAACCATAAACCGTTAAACGTATTTAGAATACCATCCCATATGTACTCTTAAGGCTGAAATGGTGGTGTTTTAGTAGCAGTAATATCATGTTTGTTTTATTTAATAATTTAATATGATTGAACAACGGTTGGTGAAATTGGAAGCTGAAATAACAGCAATGAAGACGATTCAATTAGAAATTATGAAAACACAAAAGGAGGTATTGTCAAAGGTTTCAAATGTAGATGCTGCTAAGAAAATGAGCAAACAGAAAACCAACGTTAACATATCAAACTCGATTCGTATTATGTAGGGGTATATCCTAGTGGGAAATGCTGACGATGTCAATATACAGGTTTCCGTTTTCCAGCGAAGGTTTATTATGTTTTCATTGCGATCGTTTTATGTTTTTTGTTTTTTTGCTTTTTTAGCTCACCTGGTCCTGATCAGAATTTGACCAAATTTTATCAGAAACATCCCTATGGGGTGTGGACTCAAAATTGTACAAATGGTGGGGCTGAACCCCCAGGGGTCTGAGCGGCAGGGCCAAAATGGGTCAATTTGGCTCTATTAATATAAATGACTTCTTCTCTGAAACCAAGCAAAGGATATCGCACCTATTTCCCTTGTATTATCACTATGGGGTGAGGATTCAAAATTGTACAAATGGTGGGGCTGAACCCCTGGGCGACTGAGGGGCAGGGCCAAAATGGGTCAATATACCTATTGATATTAACGACTTCTTCTCTGAAACCAAGCAATGGATATCGCTTATATTTGCCTGGTAGCATCACTATGTGGTGGGGATTCAAAAGTGTACAAATGATGGGACTGAGCCCCTGGGGGCCTGAGGGGCGGGGCCAAAATGGGTCAATATAACTTTATTGATATTAACGTCTTCTTCTCTGAAACAAAGCAATTGATATCGCTCATATTTGCCTGGTAGCATCACTATGGGGTGGGGATTCAAACTTGTACAAATGATGGGGCTGACCCCCTGAGGGCCTGAGGGGCGGGGCCAAATATGGTCAATTGGGCTATATTGATATAAACGACTTCTTCTCTGAAACTGAACAATGGATATTGCTCATATTTGCCTGGTACCATCACTATTGGGTGGGGATTCAAAATTGTACAAATGGTGAGGCTGACCCCAAGGAGGCCTGAGGGGTGGGGCCAAGAGGGGTGCATTTGGCTAAATTGATATGAACAACTTCTCTTCTGAAACCAAGCAATTGATATTGCTCATATTTGACTGAGAGCATCCCTTTGGGGTCGGGATTCAAAATTGTACAAATAGTGGGGCCGACCTCCCTTGGGGCTGAGAGGCGGGGCAAAAAGGGGTCATTTTGGCAGATTTGACATAAACAACTTTTTCTCTGAAACTAAGCAATGGATATCTCTAATATTTGACTTGTAGCATTCCCTTGGGTTAAGGATTCAAAATTGAACAAATGATGGGGCCCACCCCCTTGGGGCTGAGGGGCGGGGCCAAAAGGGGTCAATTTGGTTAAATTGATATAAACAACTTCTCTGAAACTAATCAATGGATATCACTCACATTTGTATGGTAGCATGGTCATGGGGTTGGGATTCAAAATTGTACAAATTTAAGGGTTGACCCCACCAGGGGGCTGAGGGGTGGGGCCAAAAGGGGTCAATTTGGATAAATTGATATGAACAACTTCTCCGAAACCGCTCATATTTGACTGGTAGCATTCTTTTGGGTAAGGATTCAAAATTTTATAAAGGAAGGAACTGACCTCCAGGGTGCAGAGGGCGGGGTCAAAAGGTATCAAGTGGTTTAAACAACTTCTTTTTTTAAACTAAGCAATTGATATCACTCACATTTGTGTGGTATCATCCCTAAGGGGTTGCGCCAAAAGCCAATTTCATTTCATGAATTAATGCATTTTTTGGCATACCTCACGTACCCATATAAAATGCCTATGATATATTGACATAGCAATACCAGTGACAAATATACTTAATCACCATTCTTGTTTCATATATCATGAAATCCAGGTGAGCGATAAAGGCCCTCTGGGCCTCTTGTTTTTTCAAAAACATTCGAGGATACCATTCTCGTCACATGTCAAAAATATAAGCAAAGAAAACTAGAGTCTGGTCAAGGTACTTATTAGTATAACCATTAGACGGCTTCCGCTCTCATAAATGGACAAGTAGAAAATATGTACATTCAATGCTACAAAATCATACTTTATCGTCTTTTTAATATATAATATTGTTTTCAGAGTGGAGTCAGAGATGCTTATAAGGATGGGAAAGAAAATGGACTTGATTTGACATTGTACAAAGAAGAGGAAGCCATGCGGTAAGTAGCTCCCTTGACGTATCACTTCTGTAAATGTATGTAATGTATTCGTCATTTCCCACTTGGGCAATAATATGATGCTAATTTCAAAACGAGGCGGATAACTTTTTCTGTTGTTCAAGGCAGATATTTTATCAAAAACATTCAAAGCTGTATGTACCGTGATAATGAACTGAACATATTTTTGCTTGTAGCCCACATTCTGATGTTAACAAGGAGATGACATCGCTCATCAAAACATTTGTACTCGGCGTATACCCTGATACAGCTGATGCCGTTATACGAAGTATGGAATGTGTCCTTGATTAATAATCAAAAGAGCACACTTTTTAGCACAACTGACCCGTTCTGACCTAAAATGCGTCCATGTATCGTAAGACACATAATTATGTAATAGTACTTTTGTGACGTTATAAGTATTTCATGACGTCATAATAAATATATGACGTTACCTTATTGCCTCGATAGACAGAAGCACCCAATCCAAGTCGAATATCGCCTGTCTATATAGTTACACAGAGTTACCTACAGTGAAATTAGGTACTGATTTTTACGTCATTATTTTGTGTTAGAAAGTTACTCTGAAAAACAAATCACGTAACAATCAATACCTGACCACAAGAACGATAGTACTACCTAGAGAAAAGCCCAAAAAAGAGACGAAATTCAGTTTTTGAAGCATCCAATCGAAGTCGAATATCGCCTGTCTATATAGTTACACAGAGTTACCTACAATGAGATTAGGTACTGATTTTTACGTCATTATTTTGTGTTAGAAAGTTACTCTGAAAAACAAATCACGTAACAATCGATACCTGACCACAAGAACGATAGTACTACCTAGAGAAAAGCCTAAAAAAGAGACGAAATTCACAGTTTTTAATTATGTTCAAAACATAATATAAAAAGCAATTTTCAGTACCAATGAATTATTTATACACCAGACGATATATCAAGTTTGATAACTGCTAACTTGTTTACGATTTAAGACGCAAGGATATTTCTTTTTTCTGAGCTAACTGAGAAGAGAATGTTCTTGAGTTCATTATATCGCATCAAAAAATGTACCAGTATTAGCAAATATCCATAACGTAAGATTGTTATGTTGCAGGTGCTACGTTAAGGTATTTTCAAACACTTAAAGAACAAAATCAGTGACAGAAGAAAGGAAAGTCACATGGTTTCAATCAAAAGATGCAGCATTACCAGAGAAGGAAAAGGGTAAGTGTAAATAAATTGACAGTTACATTTTGGCGACGCAATTGATTGCAGAGTATTACGAATCAAGAAATGTATTCGTTACATTTAAAAGCAATTAAGAACCAGCTAACACAGTAACTCTAGGTTTAATTAGTTTGAAGAAGTTGATTTATCTTAACAATAATTGACATCGCATATCCACATGTATATTTATACATATCGTGTTGGCGGTTTAAGTTTATACAAGTATGTTCCTTTGTTTCAGAAATTCACGACAAGGAAAGCTACATGCTCGAAAAAAAACTTCATGGAACGAAGATAAAAAACAAAAAGTAATGTCGACTCTGACTATTGAATTGATGTCCTCAGAATATGAGGCCGAATCCGACGAGGAGAGCCTTTCAAGATTCATGTCCTACCATGGAGGAGTGAAGACATGAACAAGTTAATTACAGAACTTGACAAAAAAATGAAACAACTCGGTCGAAAACCTCTAAAAGACAGCAGTACAAACGTGTGCGGCTGAAGAAGTGTCCAGCAGAACATGTCCAGATATGGGCGATTCATTAAAGGAATGGTTTAGAAAGAAAATCAAGGATCTGATTTACAGAGATACACCTTTAACGTTTTGTTAGCTCACCTGGACCGAAGGTCCGGTGAGCTTATGTCATGGCGCAGCGTCCGTCCGTCCGTCCGTCAACATTTGCTTCAAATCGCTACTAGTCAAAAAGTGTATTAGATTTTGACCAAATTTGGCCAGAAACATCCCTGGCAGAAGGGAAACAGATTTTGCATAAATGGTGACTCTGACCCCCGAGGGGCCAAAGGGGCGGGGGCCAATAGGGGGAATAGAGGTAATTCCTTCAAATCGCTACTAGTCATAAAGTTATGAATGGATTTGAACCCAATTTGGTCAGAAACATCCTTGGCAGAAGGGAAACAGATTTTGCATCAACAGCTTAGGTCATTTAAGGACGGCCTCCCGTGCGTGCGACATGAAAGCGTGTGGTGAGTGCGGGGTCAAAGGGGCGGGGCCCAATAGGGAAATAGAGGTAATTCCTTTAAATCGCTACTAGTCATAAAGTTATGAATTGATTTGAACCCAATTTGGTCAGAAATATCCTTGGGGAAGGGGAACAGATTTTGCATAAATGGTGACTCTGACCCCAAAGGGGCCAAAGGGGCGGGGCCCAATAGGGGAAATAGAGGTAATTCCTTTAAATCGCTACTAGTCATAAAGATATGAATGGATTTGAACCCAATTTGGTCAGAAATATCCTTGGGGAAGGGGAACAGATTTTGCATAAATGGTGACTCTGACCCCAAAGGGGCCAAAGGGGCGGGGCCCAATAGGGGAAATAGAGGTAATTCCTTTAAATCGCTACTAGTCATAAAGATATGAATGGATTTGAACCCAATTTGGTCAGAAACATCGTTGGCAGAAGGGAAACAGGTTTTGCATAAATGGTGACTCTGACCCCAAAGGGGCCAAAAGGGCGGGGCCCAATAGGGGGCAGTTTAACAGTGAATATTTGGTTTTGACAATTATGAAGAAACACCATGTCGGGATGCAATGGTACTATAGGATTGGAACAGTTAGCCAAGGAATAATAAAGACGAAATTATTTATATTTCATGTGAACTATTATGTAAAGCAAAAAAAATCTCAGGTCAACAAATCGTGATCCACTTGATAGGACCGTTTCACAGTGAATGTTTGACTACAACAATTATGAAGAAACACCATGTTTGGATGCAATGCAATGGTACTGTATTTGGAACAGTCAACCGACGACTAATTAATACGAAAACATTCAATTCTTTAGTAAATAAAAACATAGAATCTCAGGTCGACAAACCGTTATCCATTTTATAGGACCGTTTTACAGTGAATATTGGGTTTTGAAAATTATGAAGAAACACCATGTCGGGATCCAATGCAATGGTATTATAGGACTAGAACAGTCAGCCAAGGAATAATAAAGATTGTAACAAAGTTCTTTTAAGACAACTGTGGCAGAAAATAATCTTGAATTTGCATAGTAAGAATCGAATGATAATCTTAACAAATGTCACAATAAATATACAAACATCAGTACTATATTTACCATCGACTGTTATGTCCTCTAGTCTCTTTCCCTTCCATTTGTTCACTTCCCCATTTTCCACTGCAAGAAGCAACTGAGAGACCTGGCAATGAAGATAACATATATATTGAATGAACGAACTGGACATCAAAGCACAATAAAACAAACAATAACAAAATGATCCCATTACAATCCTCACTCACATTTTATCTGTAATAATGAAAAAGTGTCCAAATCTACACACCATGATACCTTGGAAAAATTTGTTGATAGCAAAACAATTGAAATGAAAAAACCTTGGAAAAATTTGTTGATAGCAAAACAATTGAAATGAAAAACCAAACTATTTTTTATTATTATAATTTGAACATAAAACAAATTGTGGAAAGATGATGGACAACCATGTTTGCCTTTATGTACAAATAAAATATGTGAGCATAATGTGTTAATAACTTTGATTTAGAATGTCTTATCATTTTCGCGATAAAAATATATTGCAGTCGGGAATTTCAAATTCCTGATATAACAAAGTATTTCTTTTTGCATTTCCAAAACAAGAGGCCCAGAGGGCCTGTATCGCTCACCTGGATTTACAAATTTTGAATCCTTACCCAAAAGGATGATACCAGTCAAAAATGAGCTGTTTCAGAAAAGTTGTTCATATCAATTTAGCAAAATTGACCCCTTTTGGCCCCACGCCTCAGCCTCCTGGTGAGGTCAACCCTAAAATTTGTAAAATTTTGAATCCCCACCCCATGACCATGCTACCATACAAATGTGAGTGATATCCATTGCTTAGTTTCAGAGAAGTTGTTTATATCAATTTAACCAAATTGACCCTTTTTGGCCCCGCCCCTCAGCCCCTGGGGGTTAGCCCTATCATTTGTTCAATTTGAATCCTTAACCTGGAACGCTACCAGTCAAATGTTAGAGATATTCATTGGTTAGTTTATAATAAAATCGAGTTTTCTTCTTCTGTTGATACTGTTGATATAAGTGTATTGTACATCATACATATGTAAATACATTTGTAATAGTCATGCAGCCCTGTGATTCTTTATTAACTGTATATACATCATATATACATTCATGTGTACTTGCCTTCGTACTGGTTAGTCCTTTCCCTTCCCGTTCCGGGCGAAAGCCCGGGACAGAGACTACATCTTACTCCTCTGACTCCCAAAGGTAGTCTGACGCGTTTACAGGTATATGGAGTTCCTTATATGTACACGAGTAGGCCAGTTGTTTACAACTCTTGACCTTTAACTATTACATAAAACTATTACATAGTCTTATACGAAATAGCTGGCCAACGGATTGAAGGTACATATGAAGGTCAATAGATAACTACATAAGCAAATCAATCAATATACGTTTGCTAGGTAACACAAGGGTCACACGGATCCAAAGGACCGGTTATTACATAAGTTAATCGATACGCTTTGGCCAGGTAAACACATGGGTTACACCCAAGGGTCAGGCAGATAATATATTCATCAATTTTTTTTATTACATTACTATATTACAAGTTTCAGAAAAAAGTTGTTTATATCAATTCTGCCAAAATGACCCCTTTTGGCCCCGCCTCTCAGCCCCAAGAGAGGTCGGCCCCACTATTTGTACAATTTTGAATCCCGACCCCAAAGGGACGCTCACAGTCAAATATGAGCAATATCTATTGCTTGGTTTCAGAGAAGAAATTGTTCATATCAATTTAGCCAAATTGACCGCTTTTGACCCCGCCCCTCAGGCCCCCGTGGGGTCAGCCTCACCTTTTGTACAATTTTGAATCCCCACCCCCATAGTGATGCTACCAGGCAAATAGGAGCAATATCCATTGCTCAGTTTCAGAGAGAAGTCGTTTATATCAATATAGCCCAATTGACCACATTTGGCCCCACTGCTCGGGCCCCTTGGGGGTCAGCCCATCATTTGTACAATTTTGAACTCCCACCCCATAGTGATGCTACCAGGCAAATATGAGCGATATCCATTGCTCGGTTTCAGAGAAGTCGTTAATATCAATATAGCTATATTGACCCTTTTTGGCCCCGCCCCTCAGGCCCCCAGGGGGTTAGCCCCACCATTTGTACAATTTTGAATCCCCACCCCATAGTGATGCTATCAGGCAAATAGGAGCAATATCCTTTGCTTGGTTTCAGAGAAGTCGTTTATATCAATATAGCCCAATTGACCACATTTGGCCCCACTGCTCGGGCCCCTTGGGGGTCAGCCCCATCATTTGTACAAATTTGAACTCCCACCCCATAGTGATGCTACCAGGCAAATATGAGCGATATCCATTGCTCGGTTTCAGAGAAGAAGTCGTTAATATCAATATAGCTATATTGACCACATTTGGCCCCACTGCTCGGGCCCCTTGGGGGTCAGCCCCATCATTTGTACAATTTTGAACTCCCACCCCATAGTGATGCTACCAGGCAAATATGAGCGATATCCATTGCTCGGTTTCAGAGAAGAAGTCGTTAATATCAATATAGCTATATTGACCCTTTTTGGCCACGCCCCTCAGGCCCCCAGGGGGTTAGCCCCACCATTTGTACAATTTTGAATCCCCACCCCATAGTGATGCTATCAGGCAAATAGGAGCAATATCCTTTGCTTGGTTTCAGAGAAGTCGTTTATTAGGTCATCTCACCTAAAGGGTCAGGATGACCTATAGTCATCGTGCTTCGTCCGTCGTCGTCCGCCGTGCGCCGTGCGTCGTGCGCCGTGCGTCGTGTGCCGTGCGCCGTGCGCCGTCCGTAAACTTTTTCTTTCAAAACGCTACTCCTCCTTTACCCTTGGGTGGATTACAACTAAATTTGGTTTGAAACATCATTGGGAGAGGGCGGTCATATTTTATATAAATGAAGTTGGTGTGTCCCCTGGGGGCCTGAGGGGCAGGGGCCCCAAAAGGGGAACTTTGATGAAATTTTGCTATAAAATCCTACTCCTCCTTAACCCTTTGGTGGATTTCAACCAGATATTGTTTGAAACATCATTTGGGGAGGGTGATCATATTTTATATAAATGAGGCTGGTGTGACCCCTAGGGCCTGAGGGGCGGGGCCCCAAATGGGGAACTTTGATGAAATTTTGCTATAAAATCCTACTCCTCCTTAACCTTTTAGTGGATTTCAACCAGATATGTCGTGAAACATCATTTGGGGAGGGCGGTCATATTTCATATAAATGAGGCTAGTGTGACCCCTGGGGCCTGAGGGGCGGGGCCCGGCCCCAAAAGGGGAACTTTGATGAAATTTTGCTATAAAATCCTACTCCTCCTTAACCCTTTAGTGGATTTCAACCAGATATGTTGTGAAACATCATTTTGGGAGGGTGGTCATATTTTATATAAATGAGGCTAGTGTGACCCCTGGGGCCAGAGGTGCGGGGCCCCAAAAGGGCAACTTTGATGAAATTTTGCTTTAAAATACTACTCCTCAAAAACCCAAAAGTAGATTATTACAAAATTTGGTGTGGAACATCGTTGGAGGAGGACAATCCTATTTTATATAAACGAGGCAGGTCTGACCCATGGGGCCAGAGGGGCCGGGCCCAAAAAAGGGAACTTTGATGAAATTTTGCTATAAAATCCTACTCGTCCTTAACCCTTTGGTGGATTTCAACAAGATATGGTGTGAAACATCATTGGGGGAAGGTGGTCATATTTTATATAAATTAGGCTGTCGTGGCCCCTGGGGCCAGAAGGGCAGGGCCCCAAAAGGGGAACTTTGATGAAATTTTGCTTTAAAATACTACTCCTCCTAACCCCCATAGTGAATTATTACCAAATTTGGTGTGAAACATCATTGGAGGAGGACAATCATATTTTATATAAATGAGGCTGGTTTGACCCCTAGGGCCAGAGGGGCAGGGCCCCAAAAGGGGAACTTTGGTGAATTTTTGCTATAAATCCTACTTCTCTCTAACCCTTGGGTGGATTAATAATACGAAATATGGTATGAAACATCCTTTGGGAAGGGTGGTCATATTTTATATAAACGAGGCTAGTGGGACCCCTGGGGCCTGAGGGGCAGGGCCCCAAAAGGGGAACTTTGGTGAATATTTACTGTTAAATCCTAATCCTCCCTAACCTTTTGGTGGATTACAACCTAATTTGATGTGAAACATAAGGTGACGCCAATCATATTTTTAATGAGACAGGTCTGACCCTGGGGAAAAAAAGATGGGGCAAAAGGAGCTCTTAGGTTAAACATTTCTTAAAAATGCAATTCCTCCTTAATGCCTTAATCAATTACAACCATATTTAGTATGAAACATCATTGGGGAAAGGCAATCCTAATTGATATAAATGAGTCTTGTCTGACCCATTGGGACAGAGGGGCATGCCCCAAAAATGGGAACTTGGCTGAAATTTTGCTTTATGATGCTGCTCTTCCTGGACAAGCTAAATGGATAAAAACCAAATTTCATCTAAAACATAACTGGCTGCGATAAATAATTGATGGTAATAATGCTGGATTGAGGGGTGTGTCCCTACTGTAAGTGTAAGTGTTTGTCAAATGACCGTTAAGGCCCATGGGCCTCTTGTATTAATAGAGCCAAATTGACCCCTTTAGGCCCCGCTTCTTAGACCCCTGGGGGGTCAGCCCCACCATTTGTACAATTTTGAGTCCCCACCTCATAGGGATGCTTCTGACCAAATTTGGTCAAATTCTGACCAGTCAATTGTTGACGGACGGACGGACGACGGACGCTACGGTATGGCATAAGCACACATTGGTCCTTTGGACCAGGTGAGCTAAAAATTGTTATAACTTTTGTGAAATATCCCTTCAAACAATGTTTTTTTCTGATATAAACATAACATATCTACCTTTGTAAGCTCAACTGCTAAATGGCTCAACTTATAATTTTCTTTGCAGGTTTTAATGTCATGTCCCAGTTGGTTGGCAAGCATTTCAAACTCATTGGAGGTCATATCCAAGATTTTAAAAAAGACATTTTTTTATCATATATGCTAGTGATATGGCTTAAAAATATGTGTAATGTCTAGTGTCATAAGTTCACATTTCAATTTAACATATTCTTCACAATATTACAGCAAAATCAATAACATAATTGTGAAAATATTTTTTCTGCAATTTTGTTGTTTCAGACAGCTTTACCTCTCTATTTACAAGTTCATGCATTCTATCATTTCGGCATTTCCAATCCAATGATATCTTGATTGGTTATGGTAATTTACAAGCATTACAATGAATTCACTCATTCAGATGTACCCTCAAATAGTTCCCCTAAACCCAAAAGTTTGCTGCCCTGCAGGTAGGGCGTAAGAATTGTACCTGCTGCCCCCATTGCATGATCGTAAAAGGCGACTGAATTTGGGATCTTATCTTTTCTCTTCTTTCTTTGAAACTTTCTTCTTCCTAATGTCTCCCTTGACAATGCCTCACTTTTGGCCTTTAGTTGAGCGTTCGCCGCTGTGAGGAAGGCTTTGGGTTCTGTCCCCTGGCCGAGACATACCAGAGTCTTTAAAAATGGTAGTTGCTGCTCCTGCTTAGCGCTCAGCAAATTAGGAGTGGGACGACTGGTTCGCACGTTGTCAGTATAATGTGACCGGGTGGGGTGTGCTGCTGGGTGTCTTCGGCAGTATGCTTCAGTGAGGTAGCACTCTAAATCGGCAAAAGATCCGGCCTATCACAAGGAGACTTAACACAAACATACCGCAGCCTCCCAAAACACACATACGCACTCATCACACGCATACATGTCGCACGCACGGGAGGCCGTCCTTCAATGACCTAAGCTGTTAATAGGACGTTAAATAAAATAAACCAAACCAAACCAAACCCAAAAGTTTGGTATTCACAACAAAACTATTTTGCTATTTCAATAGTGAACAAACCTGGGAAACAGTTGCAATGTATTTCCTTAAAGCTGTGGAAGTTATTCTGTCAGGATATTGCAATCCAGGACACTTTGCCACAACTTCAGCTAACTCAATGTTTCCAGTCAATGGCGTATTAGCAGCAAGACTGGTCAAAATGTATGAATTTGATTTTGATACTCCAACCTCTCCACACATCTTTATAATTAAATTGATTGCTGCCTTTGCATCAGGTGGCAAAAGAACATAGGCATTAAGATTTTTTCGGGATTTCTCTGCAGACATTACCATATCCATCCTGGAAAAGAAAAATCTACATGTTATTTGAAGTTCCAAGTTTAATATGCATCAATGTTTTCTCTACACTTTCAGGAATAACTATCTACCAAAGTAAAATCTACCTGATTTTTTTTATTTTATATGTTACCATAGACAGATCTTTCCGTGTCTTACTGACCAATGTTATAAGGATTCTATAGGACAAAAACTTAAAAACATGTATACATGATAATTATGATTAAGATATGAAACTATTACTGAAAGCTTTCTCAAAAGCTATGCAAATTAACTATTTATTTTGGCATCGCTATCTCATCAAAGAATCTGGTTTTATACCTATTCTAACTAGAACATTGACACATACGCAATTCAAGGGCAAATATAGAGACTCAATAAGGTAATCTATATGAATAATATGGATTTTTAAGTGGTAGTGGAGCAAATAATACAATCTAAATTGATGAAAATATTGTGTAATCAACGACCCGAAAAATCAATCCAGCAATTTCTGCATATTCTTAAATACAACTCATTTCATATACGTTTCAGCAAATATATCACAACATACTGATACCATAACAGTCACAGGGTCGTAAATCATCATTTTTCGAAACCTGTAGTTGGACATGTGCTCAGGATTGAAAAGCAGAAATAGTGTTAGTTATAAACAACCAGAGTTTAAACACTAGCTAGAAAGTTATTGTTTTTATTGAGAAAAACATTTGTTCAAACTACCTAGCGCTTTGAACTGACCAAGGTTCACTGTACAACACAATATATAACATATAGGTCTCTGGTTGACAGATCTTGGATGACAGATCTTGGCCTATGAAGGAACATTCGTACATACATGGGACGCTTAGTATAAATTCAAAATCTCAAACATAACATGTCATATTGTTACTTTAAATTCAATACTATCTAAAACCAGGATTTCTTTCACCCCAAAGGAGTGGTATAACAACCGGCTATACAGCTGCTCTAAAATTTAAGGGTTTCCCAAAAATTTAGCAATAATATTGAGTAAATTCTCAACTGATCTACACACTTTGTTATGGTTAACACATACTTGAATGTACATATTAAGACAAAATTCTAGGCACATTTCTAGGAAAACTATTTTGAATCTAAATCTACGCACCTGTCAGCTAGCAGTCGATCCGTTTTGGATAATGCCAATCCAAATTCACCATTCTCTTTATCCTTCCAGTTTGGCCTCTGTAAGCAATCATAATTTATATGCATTGGATATTTCAAACATTTAAATATTAAACAGACCATAAACATATGATGGAAAGGTATTGTCTATATGTTAAAGTTGGTATCAAATAAACAAGAAACAGACTGAACAATAACATAAATCTACCCAACACAATCAGCAAGAAACAGCAATTACAGTATGTCTCCCAATTTTCATTAAGGGTGACGATAATATTTCTCTAAAGTCTCTAGTCTTTCTACCTTTTCTTTATTTATTTCCATTTTTCTTTCATTTCCTATAATTTAGATAGTATGATGACCATTGATGGAAACCCACATATCAACTTCAAATCTTATATATGTACCAGATATTCATGTCAGTCCTAATCCTTTTTTATGCACTGACAAATGTACTTACTTTTGAAAATGGATATATATAGTGATATAGCAAGCTATTGTACAGTGGACTTGGACTAAACTGTATTTATTATGATGTAATTACCTTGTTATGGATTACCTCAATTTTGAATTTTCAGTTAATATGAAATTTGCCAAGTGCTTCACAGAAAATGCAGAATAAACAATCACCTGCTAAATCTTGCAGAAGACCATTAAAAATGTGAGTTCAAACTATATGAGTTAAAATCTGGGAAGTCTGTTTGAAAGTGTAAATTAAAACACAGAGTGACAGATCCAATGTATGACAGGCAAGTAACAAATTCCAAGCATACAAAACAATTCCAATACATGTACATGTGCTTAGGTCATTTGGGTGTCTTATATTTTTTATTCCACAAAAATACATCAGAAGAAATATCGCAAAATTTTGTTCCTTTGTATAGGCCCTAAAACAGAACACATTGTATTTAAACATAATCATTTATGACGATGTCAATTGTGTCTGAGAATAAAGCTTCCACGTGTTTATTTTGTATTCGAAGTGCCATAAATAATGTTAAGAATAATCTTGTTACAAATGGTTTGTGTAATAAAAGAGAAATAATGAAACAGTGTTAACGAAACTGCTGCTAAAAATATAATTTTTTAGTCCTGTGTAAGTTCGTAAAATCAGGTAAGATATTTCTGCTTAAAATGCTGATACATCATGAAAATGACTACCAATTACAGTTCATCATCTGCAAAATTACTGATCGCTAATTGAGATGCACGTGTACGTGGATTGATTTGATTAAGCGTGAATAAATCACCACGTCAAACTAATAGGTTTACCATACATTCCATTTATTGCAATTAAGATAAATGTTTTTCTCATTTTTCTTCTTCATATTGAATACTTTTCAGCAGTCCATTCTTTAATATAGCCTCATTTTTTAACACTAGCTACTCATATGCAATGAGAGCCAACAATTCGTCTAAGCTCTAATTTGTTATTGAACACTTACTAAGCAGAGCATTTAACTATAAAAATTAAATAAGCAGAGCACTTAACTATAAAAAGTTAAAGACATACATGCCAATAATTCAAATAAATACTAATTGTGTTATAAAAACACCAATATGCAGGTGTGCGACTTAAAACAGAGGCAAACTCAATCGGACAGTATTGTCCAAGGTATGGAATCACATGAAGATGAATAATTGTTGGAATTCGAAAGTTGAAAAATTATTGGAATTCAAATCGGACATTCAGATTTTGAATGTTCAGCCGCTGAACATACGATATACGACATTCAAAACTTCATATCTTGTGCTTTTACCAGCCAACGAGATAACTTTTGAATGTTTAGCCGCTGAACATACGACATACCACATTCAGATTTTTAATGTTTAGATGCTGTTACCTCGTTGGCTGGTAAAAACACAAGATATGAAGTTTTGAATGTCGTATGTCGTATTTTCAGCGGCTGAACATTCAATATTTGAATGTCGTATGTTGAGCCGCTGAACATTCAAAATATACCTCGTTGGCTGGTAAAAACACAAGATATGAAATTTTGAATGTCGTATGTCGTATGTTCAGCGGCTGAACATTCAATATTTGAATGTCGTATGTCGTATGTTGAGCCGCTGAACATTCAAAAGTTACCTCGTTGGCTGGTAAAAACACAAGATATGAAGTTTTGAATGTCGTATGTTCAGCGGCTGAACATTCAAAATCTGAATGTCGTACGTCGAGCAGCTGAACATTCAAAATCAAAATCTGAATGTCGTATGTCGTATGTTCAGCGGCTGAACATTCAAAATCTGAATGTCGTATGTTGAGCCGCTGAACATTCAAAATCGAAATCTGAATGTCGTATGTCGTATGTTGAGCCGCTGAACATTCAAAAGTTACCTCGTTGGCTGGTAAAAACACAAGATATGAAGTTTTGAATGTCGTATGTCGTATGTTCAGCGGCTGAACATTCAAAATTTGAATGTCGTATGTCGAACCGCGGAACATTCAAATCAAAATCTGAATGTCGTATGTTCAGCGGCTGAATATTCAAAATCTTAATGTCGTATGTCGAGCCGCTGAACATTCAAAATCAAAATCTGAATGTCGTATGTCGTATGTTCAGCGGCTGAACATTCAAAATCTGAATGTCGTATGTCGTATGTCGAGCCGCTGAACATTCAAAATCAAAATCTGAATGTCGTATGTCGTATGTTCAGCGGCTGAACCTTCAAAATGTTGGCTCGTTGGCTGGTAAAAACACAAGATATGAAGTTTTGAATGTCGTATGTTCAGCGGCTGAACATTCAAAATTTGAATGTCTTATGTCGAACCACGGAACATTCAAATCAAAATCTGAATGTCGTATGTTCAGCGGCTGAATATTCAAAATCTTAATGTCGTATGTCGAGCCGCTGAACATTCAAAATCAAAATCTGAATGTCGTATGTCGTATGTTTAGCAGCTGAACATTCAAAATCTGAATGTCGTATGTCGTATGTCGAGCTGCTGAACATTCAAAATCAAAATCTGAATGTCGTATGTCGTATGTTCAGCGGCTGAACATTCAAAATCTGAATGTCGTATGTCGAGCCGCTGAACATTCAAAATCAAAATCTGAATGTTGTATGTCGTATGTTCAGCGGCTGAACCTTCAAAATGTTGGCTCGTTGGCTGGTAAAAACACAAGATATGAAGTTTTGAATGTCGTATGTTCAGCGGCTGAACATTCAATATTTGAATGTGGTATGTCCTATGTTGAGCCGCTGAACATTCAAAAATTACCTCGTTGGCTGGTAAAAACACAAGATATGAAGTTTTGAATGTCGTATGTTCAGCGGCTGAACATTCAATATTTGAATGTGGGATGTCGTATGTTGAGCCGCTGAACATTAAAAAATTACCTCATTGGCTGGTAAAAACACAAGATATGAAGTTTTGAATGTCGTATGTCGCATGTTCAGTGGCTGAACATTCAAAATCTGAATGTCGTATGTCGAGCCGCTGAACATTCAAAATCAAAATCTGAATGTCGTATGTCGTATGTTCAGCGGCTAAACATTCTAAATCTGAATGTCGTATGTTCAGTTGCTGAACATTCAAAATCTGAATGTCGTATGTTCAACTGCTGAACATTCAAAAGTTACCTTGTTGGCTGGTAAAAACACAAGATATGAAGTTTTGAATGTCGTATGTCCTATGTTCAGCGGCTGAAAATTCAATATTTGAATGTCGAATGTCGTATGTTCAGCCGCTGAACATTCAAAAGTTACCTCGTTGGCTGGTAAAAACACAAGATATGAAGTTTTGAATGTCGTATGTCGTATGTTCAGCGGCTGAACATTCAAAATCTGAATGTCGTATGTCGAGCCGCTGAACATTCAAAATCAAAATCTGAATGTCGTATGTCATATGTTCAGCGGCTGAACATTCAAAATCTGAATGTCGTATGTCGACCCGCTGAACATTCAAAATCAAAATCTGAATGTCGTATGTCGTATGTTCAGCGGCTGAACATTCAAAATCTGAATGTCGTATGTCGTATGTCGAGCCGCTGAACCTTCAAAATGTTGGCTCGTTGGCTGGTAAAACACAAGATATGAAGTTTTGAATGTCGTATGTTCAGCGGCTGAACATTCAATATTTGAATGTGGTATGTCGTATGTTGAGCCGCTGAACATTCAAAAGATACCTCGTTGGCTGGTAAAAACACAAGATATGAAGTTTTGAATGTCGTATGTCGTATGTTCAGCGCTGAACATTCAAAATCTGCATGTCGTATGTCGAGCCGCTGAACATTCAAAATCGAAATCTGAATGTCGTATGTCGTATGTTGAGCCGCTGAACATTCAAAAGTTACCTCGTTGGCTGGTAAAAACACAAGATATGAAGTTTTGAATGTCGTATGTCGTATGTTCAGCGGCTGAACATTCAAAATTTGAATGTCGTATGTCGAACCGCGGAACATTCAAATCAAAATCTGAATGTCGTATGTCGTATGTTCAGCGGCTGAATATTCAAAATCTTAATGTCGTATATCGAGCCGCTGAACATTCAAAATCAAAATCTGAATGTCGTATGTCATATGTTCAGCGGCTGAACATTCAAAATCTGAATGTCGTATGTCGAGCCGCTGAACATTCAAAATCAAAATCTGAATGTCGTATGTTCAGCGGCTGAACCTTCAAAATGTTGGCTCGTTGGCTGGTAAAAACACAAGATATGAAGTTTTGAATGTCGTATGTTCAGCGGCTGAACATTCAATATTTGAAAGTGGTATGTCGTATGTTGAGCCGCTGAACATTCAAAAACTACCTCGTTGGCTGGTAAAAACACAAGATATGAAGTTTTGAATGTCGTATGTCGCATGTTCAGTGGCTGAACATTCAAAATCTGAATGTCGTATGTCGAGCCGCTGAACATTCAAAATCAAAATCTGAATGTCGTATGTCGTACGTTCAGCGGCTGAACATTCAAAATCTGAATGTCGTATGTCGTATGTTCAGCGGCTGAACATTCAAAAGTTACCTCGTTGGCTGGTAAAAACACAAGATATGAAGTTTTGAATGTCGTATGTCGTATGTTCAGCGGCTGAACATTCAATATTTGAATGTCGTATGTCGTATGTTGAGCCGCTGAACATTCAAAAGTTACCTCGTTGGCTGGTAAAAACACAAGATATGAAGTTTTTCATGTCGTATGTCGTATTTTCAGTGGCTGAACATTCAAAATCTGAATGTCGTATGTCGTATGTTCAGCGGATGAACATTCAAAATTTGAATGTCGTATGTCGAGCCGCTGAACATTCAAAATCAAAATCTGAATGTCGTATGTCGTATGTTCAGCGGCTGAACATTCAAAATCTGAATGTCGTATGTCGTATGTTCAGCCGCGGAACATTCAAAAATCACCTCGTTGGCTGGTAAAAACACAAGATATGTAGTTTTGAATGTCGCATGTCGTATGTTCAGCGGCTGAACATTCAAAATCTGAATGTCGTATGTCGCATGTTCAGCGGCTGAACATTCAAAATTTGAATGTCGTATGTCGTATGTCGATCCGCTGAACATTCAAAATCAAAATCTGAATGTCGTATGTCGTATGTTCAGCGGCTGAACATTGAAAATCTGAATGTCGTATGGTGTATGTTCAGCGGCTGAACATTCAAAATCTGAATGTCGTATGTTCAGCCGCTGAACATTCAAAAGTTACCTCGTTGGCTGGTAAAAACACAAGATATGAAGTTTTGAATGTCGTATGTCGTATGTTGAGCTAACTTCACACAGCCATTTTAAACAGTAAATTTTAATTGTTTTTCCGTTGGAAAGACGTACACCATTAAATTCCTGAATCTATATTATAGAGTACCAGACACAGTTAAACAGTGAAGTGCCTTTAGAGTTATTGATTTATCCAATATTTCCCCCAGAAAATCTTCTCAAAAGTTACTATTTTACTGTATTTTTACAGCAAAGCATTTAACACAAAATGTTACAAAAAAATGTCTATACAGTATCACAAATACCAGATCACTATTAATTTATGATCAATAGACAAAAGACCTGTAAACAAGATCCTTACTGATGATCCATTATAAATGTATGATACATTTCGATTTTAACGACAAGTTCAGATATTTCTTACTTAGATTTTGTGATCATTTTATATCACAATCTTATCTGACAATACCTTTTGGCTATAGTCAACATACGGGTGTATAATAAAAATGTCTCATAGCTTACTAATAATATAGTGCTCCAAATAAACTTAACATCAAGATCAGCACAGTTTCTTCAATCACCACTGTAAAGTAATTGCATCAAAATAAGATTTTGTAATCGATCATATGATAATTTAAGAAGATGCCAATTTTTTGAAGTGAACCGGTTAATACTTATATCATTTTTTTTTTTAAATAAAAGTAAAACATGAATTAGATATAAGAGACATGTATTTGCCTTCATGCGCTTGAGTGCACGTTATACGTTGGGTATCCTCCTCCTATGAGACTGGCCCTGTTTAAAAATTACAGAACAGTGACTCCGGTTCTGGATATGCCCTCACAAAGTACATACTACTTTTTGAACTTCATCACATATTGAACATGGCCGGACATCACAATAAAAGTTCCATGTTCAACTCAACGAAAACACAATTTCAAAGCTCTATAATAGTTCACTGCGACTTAATACTGCTCAGAACTAATTCAAACGAATATCCTGTGTGTACTTGTACTGCTGAAACTGCATCAATCAATGATAACCGAAGTGCACTTTTAGAGTGTACTTTGGTTTTATAATAGAATTGAATCTGTATATCATAACTAAACAAGGAATATCTTTATAAAAGATAAACGGCATAGCTATTATGATGGTAGTTATAATATAAGACTACTGGTGAAATAAATTAACGATCTAATGTATTTCAGCACAGATAACAAAATTATATCAGTTTGAATCATTTTTGGTGATAATAGGACCGCATTTGAATCAGGAATATAATTTCATTAATGTGTCATTTGAAAAGATACATCCACTTATTTAGCTTGCATTCAATCTTAACTTTGTTTCGTTTTTAACTGCAAATCTGCATTTTGCATTGACCGCTACATTGACCAATCACATACTTCATCTTGACCAGTAACGCCACCTGTCGCGTCATATCCGGGCAAAAGAAAATTATACGGCTATGCCGAAAAAAACAACAAAAAACAACTAATTAATTAATGGGCATCATATATATGGCACAGACATTTTCATTTCACTGTATGAACACTCTATATTATTATATACGTAAACGGAATCGTTTGTCGTACGAAACAAGGCCTACCAGACTTTGACAAGTAGGCTGTATATGTGTCTATAGCCTTGCAAAATATCAACTGTTTGATTTTGCTGTTTAGATGCCCTTTATGGAACGACTGGTACGTGGGCCCTGCATTCGGCAGGTCATAGTATAGTTCTAAAATAGGACAATACATTATAATAGTCAGGAAGTCTCGTGGTTTGACGACTTATTGGTCCTATAAAGTAACGCTTAAATTTGAAGATAATCTGAAATCCTTAAGCCAGGCGGTCTATACTATATTAACGGACAGTCCAACGTTTCCTTTTTCACTTAAAATTTCCGTCATGCAGTATCATAATCAACATTACAAATCAGTGAGTCTAATGCATTTCAGTATGTTTCGCAATTGTATGAACCTTAAACTCGTTTTTAGAAAAGTGATCTGCAACCGAATTCACATGAAATGAGTGAAAACTTTGCATGACTCTGTTTTCGTAGGCCTAACGTTACGTAGTAGGCCCTATATACCTGATCGGGCGATGCAGACAAACTGTGAAGGGCGAAGACAAGTTATATAATTAGTTCCTATGTTGCATATTCATTGACAAACAAGGTTATAAATGACTTCAGATATACTCACTCGAGATGATCCAGCTCCAAAGCTAAATCGGTCATCTTTGGATGCTGAATAAACTTCCGGTGTTTTCTGATTGGATGAGAGATCGCCGGGAATTACCGATGTTTGCCGAGAAGTTATATATATAATGCCAAAATGGTCATACTTGAGGTGGTCACCGGGATGACAAATTGTAAGACCCAACAATTCGGTATAACATGATAGATATACTTTTATTTATTTTTGATTTTTTATATTTAATATTATAATATCATAAATATATTACTATTGGGTCTATTGACTATTGGGTCTTTTGACCCAATAGTCAACAAAAGACCCAATAGTCAACTGAAGACCCAATAGCATGGGTCTCAGAATCACACACGACCCAATAATTCGGTAAGTTTAAAACTATACAAACGCACATATATGTTGATCAAGACCAACAAGACATACACATAAAACTATTCAAATTAACAATTGACCATTCAGTCGAAAATCTAGATCCGATTTATAAAGATATCGTCTTTGTCTTCTGCCTTTTCTGCTCTCTCCTCATCTCTTCCTTCCTCCTTCCAACTTCCCTCATGAACAGTTCTCTTTCGGTTTTCTGCAATATGTACATATTTGCTCACAACGTTACAAAGATCCAAAAATGTGATCGGCGACCTTACCATCGAAACCTAGAAAAGAACTATTTCTCAAAAAGGAAAAGTCATTTGACCAAAATGGCACATTTGAGGATCCGTCGACCTCATCGTCAACCTGGGCATGATCGGTCGACTTAACTTTCAGTCCTCAAAAATGTAATTACCGACCTCGCTCTGAGGACCTCAATCTGATCGGTCAACCCATGTCTAGGACTTTGTTTGCACTGAGATTTTATGTTTTTATTAGCTCACCTGGACCGGGGCCCAATAGGGGAAATTGAGGCAATTCCTTCAAATCGCTACTAGTCAACAAGATTTTATTGGATTTTGACCAAATTTGGTCAGAAACATCCTTGGCAGAAATGGATAAGATTTTGCATAAATGGTGACTTTGGCCACCAAGGGGCCAAAGGGGCGGGGCCCAATAGGGGAAATAGAATCGCTACTAGTCGTAAAGTTATGAATGGATTTGATCCCAATTAAGTCAGAAACATCCTTGGGGGAAGGGGAACAGATTTTGCATATAAATGGTGACTCTGACCCCAAAGGGCCCGGAGGGGCGTGGCCCAATAGGGGAAATTGAGGCAATTCTTTAAAATCGCTTCTTGTAATAAAGTTATGAATAGATTTGAACCGAATTTAGTCGGGAATATCCTTGGGTGAAGGGGAATAGATTTTGCATAAGTGGTGACTCAAGGGGCGGGGCCCATCACGGGAAATAGAGGTAATGTTTTTAAATCGCTACTAGTCATAAAGTTATGAATGTATTTGATGCAAACTTGGTCAGAGTCATCCTTGGGGGATAGGGAACAGATTTTGCATAAATGATGACTCTGACACCCAAGGGGCCAAAGGGGCGGGGTCCAATAGGAGAAATAGAGGTAATGCCTTTAAATCGCTACTAGTCATAAAGTTTTGAATGGAATGAAACCCAATTTGGTCAGAAACATCCTTCGGGAAAGCGAAACAGGTTTTGCATTAATGATGACTCAAGACTCTGATCCCCAAGGGGCCAGGGGGGAGGGGGGCAATAGGGGAAATAGAGATAATTCCTTTACATCGCTACTAGTCATAAAGTTAGTAATGCATGTTGTAAACTTAGAGAGTCTGGACTTCATTATTTCTTTTAAAGCAGTTGGGTTCCCCAAACTATGCATTGTTTGAGGTGGACAAACAAACGAACATTATTTTGACATTTGGTCAAATCCAACCAGGTGAGCGATACAGGCGCCATGGGCCTCTTGTTTACTAAAGAATTGAATGTTTTCGTATTAATTAGTCGTTGCTTGACTGAACCAATCCTATAGTACCATTGCAATGCATCCAGACATGGTGTTTCTTCATAATTGTTGTAGTTCATTGAAAAACGGTCCTATAAAATCGATCACGATTTGTCGACCTGAGATTTTTTGCTTTACATAATAATTTATTAACATATAATATGAATGTTTTCGTCTTTATTATTCCTTGGCTGACTGTTCTAGTCCTATAATACCATTGCATTGCATCCCGACATGGTGTTTCTTCATAATTTTCAAAACCCAATATTCACTGTAAAACGGTCCTATAAAATGGATCACGGTTTGTCGACCTGATATTCTATGTTTTTATTTACTAAAGAATTGAATGTTTTCGTATTAATTAGTCGTCGGTTGACTGTTCCAATTACAGTACCATTGCATTGCATCCAAACATGGTGTTTCTTCATAATTGTTGTAGTCAAACATTCACTGTGAAACGGTCCTATCAAATGGATCACGATTTGTCGACCTGAGATTTTTTTTGCTTTACATAATAGTTCACATGAAATATAAATAATTTCGTCTTTATTATTCCTTGGCTAACTGTTCCAATCCTATAGTACCATTGTATCCCGACATGGTGTTTCTTCATAATTGTCAAAACCAAATATTCACTGTAAAACGGTCTTATAAAATGGATCACGATTTGTCGACCTGAGATTCTCTATTGATAATTACTTTTTATCTACTTAGGAATTTAATGTTTTCGTATTAATTAGTCGTCGGTTGACCGTTCCAATTACAGTACCATTGCATTGCATCCAAACATGGTGTTTCTTTATAATTTTTGTAGTCCAATAGTCATTTTGAAACGGTCCTAGAGAATGGATCACGATTTGTCGACCTGAGATTTTCTGTTTTTAAATACTTTTCATTTACTAGATATATGTATGTTTTCGTATTTATTAATCGTTGGTTGACTCTTCCAATCCTATAATCCATTGCATTGCATCCCATCATGGCGTTTCTTCATAATTTTCAAAATCAAATATTCATTGTAAAACGGTCCTATGAAATGGATCACGATTTGTCGACCTGATATATCTTATGTTTCGAAACAATTTTTTTTGTTTGTTGAAAATCATGAATATGGTTAGTTTTCGTTGTCTTAATCCCAGGTCGACATATGGTTATCCATTTGAAATGGCTGTTTTTGACATAAACTGATCTATATGGATGAAATCCAACAGAAATAGCATTAGTGTTAATGGATTTGGACTATCAATCAACCAATCTGGAAGAAAAATAAAACTGACTACTAAATTAAAAGCAAACTATACATTTATTTCTCAATTTACATACATGTACCAATCAAAATGTATTTACAAATATATGAATAATAATTTAATATTTACATAGACCAATATTTATATATATTACTATATTAACAAATAAATAATTTGATTTCTACAAAATTACAAATAAATTAAACGATTATGTATATATACAGAATTATATGAATTAAATAAATTAACAGATTATTTATATACAGAATTATCAAGTTGAATAAATTAACAGATTACATATATGTACAGAATTATAAAGATTGAATAAATTAACTGATTGTATATTTATATACAGAATTACAAAAGATAAATAAATTAACTGATTATATTTATATACAGAATTATAAATGTTGAATAAATTAACTAATTATATATATATACAGAATTATACAAGTTGAATAAATTAATCGTCTTTTAATATACAGAGTTGATTTGAATCAATTAAATGATTATATATACAGATAACTTAATAAATTAATAAAATTGATTTTTGCAAATATATACAAAATAATGCATGGCGGCGGTTCATTCGACAGCGACGCGAGCGGCGATGAAGGAATTATGAGGCCAGGACGCCTGGGGTGAGGATGACTGTTTACCTTCAAGGCTTCCTTACTGGTAAGGGCTACAATGTAAAAATGATAACCAATGTTATAATAAAAAAACACAAAAGGTCGTATTTGGAAGGAGAAACGACATATTTGAACATTTTAATTACAATTCGTTCCTTGTAAAATACTTACGCCGATCACGTCGCTGTCGTAATCAGAGGGTGCTTGGCCAGCAGGGGACTGCGGGACGATGTCTGGAGCTGGCTGTTTGCCATCCTGCAATGTTAAGAGTAAGAACTTTAATGCGATAGATAAAAGTTATAAGCTTTGCTGATATTTAATCCATAAAGAAAGCTGTCAGGAATACTTAAAAAAAGTGTTTTTTTTAAAGAAGAAAAATGAAAGAAATAAAAACCTGATACAGGCTGTTAATTTTGCTCCAGACATCGACTCTGGCGTTCTTCTGCCGAGAGCGGTCATTGTACCTGTCCGCAGTCCATGGGTTGTGGGCCATGTGCTTTGGCCAGCGCCCTCTGTTGATGGCGGTCCGCCCCCGAGTCGCGCAGGGTCGACACCGCCATTTTTCGGCATAACGTGGCCGTGAGAGGTGGGAGCGTCTCTCTAATCTCTTTGCCGTGCCGCTCCCACTCTCTCTTGACACATTTTGACATGGTCTGCAACAAAAACATAAAATTAGGATCATGTTCAAAACACTTTTTAAAAACATTACAAACGATAACACTGAAACTTTCCGAGATAATGTTCAGTCGCAAATTGCCCTTGTTTTACAGGAACCTGTTTTTATCGCTTAAGTCATGGATAAATGACACGCCCTCGGAAAATGGATATCTTTTTTCCCACCTATGGATAACCATGTCCATATAATGGATCACGATAGGTCGACCTTTACTATTATGTAATAATTTATTAAATTGCATCTTACCATTGGGTAGAGCTTGTTACCTTGGTCGGTAGTGAAGACCAGCTTCGACCCCCGACCAAAGCCCACCTTGGCCACGTATGCCTTGAGGTCCACCATGAGGGACGTCTTTATCAGCAACGGGCATTCCTTCCCCGACCGAGCTTCCTTATGTTCGAAGATCTGTAAAGAAAAAAAAGAAAAGGATCACGATTTGTCGAGCTTCGACTTTGTATCTAATTTTTTGTTTTTGTTTTGTTTTTGTTTTTGCAAAACATGGAAGTTTCTGTGTTTGGTGTTCGTTGAGTACATGTCCCAAGACTATATTATCGTTGCATTTCACTCCGACACTCTCTTTCTACATTATATCCAATATGAAACAAACACCGTAAAGCGGTCCTTTAAAATGGATCACGATTTGTCGACCTGAGAAAAAAACATAATTGCAGCCTTTGGTAGATTTGTTGATCTATGGCTTTCAAAGAATTTAATTTGAAAAAAAGTGTTCTTTAAGCACATATGACAAAGAAAATCTAACCTTCAGCTCGATCGGGGTACCGTCCTCAGCTGGGCTGGCCTTATTAACCTCCGTTCTTTCCAGGTTTGCCAGATCGCCAGCCCGCTTCCCGTTGCTGATAAAGAGCTGAAGAAGTAGGCAGTCCCTCGCCTCGGCGGTGTCAGACCGGGAGAGAGGTCCTTCCTTCTTCAAAAGTTCGGTTATCTCCTCGGTCTGACACCGTTGGTAGACCCCAAACATCTGGGGCGTGAGTTGAAGTCCAGCTTTGTCCTCACGCCCCCTGTAATATGAAAAAAAAACAATTCAAATATTACTTCAAGAATATGTAATGTATAAAAATCACAATTTGAAAGGAAAGACATTGATCAAATGAAATAATGGCGAACTTCATTTCATAAGTGTGTCATATGGAAAGTTACGATTTCAAACCTTAAATTTAAAACCTTGGATTTCCTACGAATAAACCTACAAGCAACGAAAACCACAATTTCCAAAAAAGAACATTTTTACATTCCAAAAAAGATCAGGAATTTAGCATTTCAATACTTGAGCACATGTTTTTAAAGAATAATTACCTCTGAAATGCTCCCTGCTGTATCTCATCCTCCAAAGATTTTCCGATGTTCTCTAGGGAAATTCGCAGGGTCTGCAGAGCATCTACCCGTATCCCCAACTGGCGCTGCCAGTCGAAGGATGCGGATAAAAACTCTACAATTTCCCCAAAGAACAGAGGTAAATCTTAACCGTCTCCGGCTTCAGACTAAATTAAGAAGAAACAAATACATATATATCACTGTTTGTCATGCAAAATGAAATAAACATATGTATCTAGCAATATATAACCTTACCAACTTTTAGCGGGTGCTATCAGCCCATGGCTGTCAACTGGAGTATGAATATGACAGCAAATACATCTAGGTTATAAAAGAATGCATAATAAAAACGTTGTCATATGAAGTTGAATTTAACCATTGATTTGTAAAATCTTGTCGGGTATTCTACTGTACCCCCTACTAAGGCGTGGAAATTTGAATTGCGTTAATAAATGGCGTTACAATCACAAGTTATGAATATTAGCATTGTAGCGCTCCATTACATTTGCCGTTGTGGAGTTAGCATTCATAAGTTCACGAATGACAACTGAAAGCAGCTCAAAGCTTAGTTGAATCTTTGAGATAAACCAACGCAATGTCAACGTCATCCAGTGAGAAAATAATGCTTACCTTAAGAGGAGGTTATCGATATGCCACCGTCCTCGCCTTTTTCCTTCAGGCCAATGACGGTGGCTTTGGAAAGGCCCTGTGGGAGCATGGTCCGGATCCCGGTCTCGTGAGCTGCTGCTGTGCTGGCTGAAAGTCGTCGACCGGTGATCCGGTTTCGGCTGTGTCGACTACAAATGATGTTAAAAATAAAGGTCATGGCATACAATAATATATGGTGTCTTGGAAACTTCAACAGGGTAATTGTTCATTGATGTTTAAAGAAACTTCAAGCATTGCATTGTCTCTTCTAGTTCACTTACGCATACTCCCGCAGGGCTTTGCCCAAGGAGGTCTTGTCCAACTCTTCCCCCCCCCCCCCCCCCCCCCCCAGGCGTCCTGGCCTCATTCATTACCTCCATGTAACTTTCTGACCCCTTCTCAATTTGATGGCTTCTGGTCAGATGGAGATCCAGTCTCGTGGTCGAGGCGCTGCATCCCTCAAGGGGACAATATAGCTTCGGCGACACCCTTCTGCTGGTTGGCTGCCTCGACCGCGGTCATCTTGTGGAGCTGTGTTAAGAAATTAAAGATTTCTTTGATGAATGGTACTATTGTAAATAGTCGAACTGGACGTCAATTGGGCCTTATAAAATGGATCACGATGTATCGACCTGAAACATGATATCTTACATATGTTCCGAGATTTTTTGCCTTGCAGGTAGGGCGTAAGAATTGTACCTGCTGCCCCCATTGCATGATCGTAAGAGGCGACTAAACTTGGGATCTTATCTTTTCTCTTCTTTCTGAACAACTTTCTTCTTCCTAATGTCTCCCTTGACAATACCTCACTTTTGGCCTTTAGTTGAGCGTTCGCCCCTTAACACAAACATACCGCAGCCTCCCAAAACACACTTACGCACTCATCACACGCATACATGTCGCACGCACGGGAGGCCGTCCTTAAATGACCTTAGCTGTTAATAGGACGTTAAACAAAATAAACCAAACCAAACCAATTTCAGTAAAATGAAATTTGAAAACATACCTGATGAAGGTGCCAGCACCTTGTCGCAGTCTGGCATCGGGCGCTGGGGCCTGTGCTGAAAAAAAAATAAAATAAAATAAAATTATAGTAACGATCTATATCAACCGTCATGTTATAGTTTGTGTAAGCGTTCTACTCTGCAGAAGAACATCTATTCCAAGCTACTACAAACAATCACACTGTCTTACCCGCGTGCCCTCTGCCGGACGATCCCTGATGACCTGGACCTCCATGTAACCCTCTTCTATATTCCGCTCATTTAATCCCTATAAGAAATAAGTACTGCATCATATACTTGATTTATACAAAAATGGATAATTTGTCTGAACATTTGCTTCTGTTATAAGAATGATTGAAAGGTAAATTTTACAGTTTTATATACTTTCATCTCCGCTTCAGCTTCTGATTCCCCTTCCTCGTCCTCAGTCTTGCCCTGCAAGTAGGGCGTAAGAATTGTACCTGCTGCCCCCATTGCATGATCGTAAGAGGCGACTAAATTTGGGATCTTATCTTTTCTCTTCTTTCTTAACAACTTCTTCCTAATGTCTCCCTTGACACTGCCTCACTTTTGGCCTTCAGTTGGGCGTTCGCCGCTGTGAGGAAGGCTTTGGGTTCTGTCCCCTGGCCGACATACCAGAGTCTTTAAAAATGGTAGTTGCTGCTCCTGCTTAGCGCTCAGCAAATTATGAGTGGGACGACTGGTTCGCCCGTTTTCAGTATAATGTGACCGGGTGGGGTGTCCTGCTGGGTGTCTTCGGCAGTATGCTTCAGTGCGGTAGCACTATAAATCGGCAAAAGTTCCGGCCTATCACAAGGAGACTTAACACGAACATACCTCAGCCTCCCAAAACACACATACACACTCGCCACACGCATGCATGTCGCACGCACGGGAGGCCGTCCTTAAATGACATTAGCTGTTAATAGGACGTTAAACAAAATATACCAAACCAATCCAAACTCTTCCTCCGCCCTTCTCTCCTTCCTCCTTCTCTCCTTTGCTCTCCTTTGCTCTGCCTTCTGCTTCCTCTCCGCCTCTGTCTCCTCCTTTTCCATCTTTTGAATATATATACATTATTGTATATATATACAAACGCACATATTGGTTGATCAAGACTGACAAGACATATACATAAAACTATTCAAATTAACAGTTGACCATTCAGTCGGAAATCTAGAACCTATTTATAAAGATATCGTCTTTGTCTTCTGCCTTCTCTGCTCTCTCCTCCTCTCCCCTTCCTTCCTCCTTCCCAATTCCCTCATGAACAGTTCTCTTTCGGTTTTCTACAATATGTACATATTTGCTCACAACGTTACAAAGATCCAAAAATGTGAACGGCGACCTTACCATCGAAACCTAGAAAAGAACTATTTCTCAAAAAGGAAAAAATCATAGGACCAAAATGGCACATTTGAGGATCCGTCGACTTCATCGTCGACCTGGGCATGATCGGTCGACTTGTCTTTCAGTCCTCAAAAATGTGATCGTCGACCTCGCTCTGAGGACCTCAATTTGATCGGTCGACCCATGTCTAGGACTTTGTTTGCACTTTTTGATCGGTCGACCTGACTTTAGGATTTTTTTGGCACTTTGTGATCGGTCGACCTGCTTGATAAGTATTTGTCGACTTGGTTTAGATACATTATAACATTCAATGTAACAGGTGGTATTTCACCTTAGCTGTTAATAGGACGTTAAACAAAATAAATCAAATCAAATTTACTCGTTCTAGATTCCCAACATTAAAATTGAACGTGGACCTTCACCTGTTTAGAGTTTGTTGGTTGATTGTCGATAGTTGGCGACCAATTTTACAGGACCGTTTAAAGTATGTGTGCTAATAGATGATATTCCTGTTCACATGCAATCAAGCCCGAGATTCTTACCTGCTGCCCCCATTGCATGATCGTATGAGGCGACTAAATATGGTATCTTATCTTTTCTCTTCTTTCTGAACAACCTCCTTCCTAATGTCTGTCTCCCTTGACAACACCTCACTTTTGGTCTTAAATTGAGCGTTCGTCCCTGTGAGGAAGGTTTGGGTTCTGTCCCCTGGCCGAGACATACCAGAGTCTCTCAAAATGGTTGTTGCTACTCCTGCTTAGCGCTCAGCATATTAGGAGTGGGACGACTGGTTCTCCCGTTGTCAGTATAATGTGACCGGGTGGTGTGTCCTGCTGGATGTCTTAGGCAGTATGCTTCAGTCAGGTAGCACTGAACCTTGGTTTGGTTTATTTTGTTTAACGTCCTATTAACCGCTAAGGTCATTTTAAGGACGGCCTCCCGTGCGTGCGACATGCATGGGTGTTGTGAGTGCGTATTTGTGTTTTGGGAGGCTGCGGTATGGTCGTGTTAAGTAACTTCCGGTAATTTCTAAAAGGCTAAACTAGTTGGTAAGTTTATTGTGGGCTACTATCTGTCGTTTACCTTGGTTTGGTTTGGTTTATTTTGTTTAACGTCCTACTAATAGCGTGCGACATGCATGTGTGCGGCGAGTGCGTATGTGTGTTTTGGGAGGCTGCAGTATGTTCGTGTTAAGTCTCCTTGTGATAGGCCGTAACTTTTGCCGATTTATAGTGCTACCTCACTGAAGCATACTGTCGAATATTGGTACATAGGTGTATTGAGGAAAGCCGAACACAATGGGGCCACTTTCGAAACCGTCCGTTGCCATGGTAACGAAATGGAGGTTTATGATTGGTCGAAATTTAGATATTGTTCGATTTCGGTGAGAATTGGTATATATGTGTTTTGAGGAAAGGCGAACAAAATGGTGTTACCCTCGAAACCGTCCGTTGTGATGGTAAAGACATAGACGTTTCTGATTGGTCGAAATTGATATGTTGTTCGATTTCAGAGAAAATTGGTACATAGGAGATTTTCATTGATGTAATATTTTACATATTGACATAAAACCACAATACACACATACATATGCAATACCATTACACTCTTCCATTAGCATAATTTAAGACTGTTGGGGTAGTTTGGGGGAAATTATAGTAACGACCGCCGCTACAATTAGTACATGTTTCATTTCAACATGAGATGAGATTTGTTTCAGGTCCAGGTTTTACATTTTGTGTTGTGTATTTTACCGGGTATAAGCCCACCAACTCTATTTTGCATTTTTTTTCTACATAGGCTCATATTCGGGAATAAGCCCACACCCAATTTTGCAATGTCTAATCCACAATGATAAAACCAAATAAAACGGAATATGTGTAGTAAAATTAATTTGGATATATAGTATGTATATATATTTATATAGGGTAAAACTTGTAGGTTCTTTGTGTATCGATTAAATAGTTGAAAAATATAATGTTAGCGAAATATAATAGTTGTCGTGTTAAATTGATATTTTTCAACTATATATATATATATATATATATATATATATATAGTAATGATAATAATAAACACCAACCAGAAATTCACACTAACGCTTTCACATGCTTTGAGAGCAAGCTCTTCAGGTGTGTTATGAAAGTATTTATTTGTGACGTCATCACTGTGTGTCATGGTTACGTCAAAACAACATAGATTGATGACGTCATAAAAGACAATGATCAAAAGTACACATAAATACAAAATTGATGACGTCAAAATAAAAAGATACACAATTAGAAATTATGTAATGGAAAACAACTGTTTTTACAGTAACATTGATTTGGAATCACACAGAACTACATGAATTAAGACTTGGTTTTAATAGATTAATAAACATATTTTCTTTTGATTCTCTTTCTATAGCATCTGAGCTAGACATTTGGTATATAGGTAAAACATAAAACTCACTTTTAGAACATTGGTACATATGTTTACTAACTGTTAAAAATCTTAGATTGTCTGTTCTTATTTGCTGTCTATGTACTGTCATACGTTTTCTAATTTCCTTGCCCGTCTGGCCAATGTAAATTTCTGAACGATTTTTGCAAATCATAGCATAGATAACATTTTTAGATATACAATTCATATTTGCTTTGATTTGAAATTTAAATCCATTTTTGAACGTAAAATTGGAACATTCTACGATACTTTCACATGTACCACATCTAGGTCTACCACATTTAGATATACATGGAATTTGCTGTTCAGAATCAAACTTTGAACGGCATAATAAACGTTTCAAATTTCTTGGTTGTCGCTTACAATTTGTGATTTTATTTCTGTCTAATACCTTTTTCATCTTGTCACTATTCTTAAGAAAATCCTCACAACTTCTAATGATTGGAAAAATATTAAAATTCTTTGGATTGTATGTTGATTAACAATTACCTGATGAAAAATTTCACATTTACCTATGGTAATTTACATTTACCTGATGTTAATTAACAATAACCTGATGATAAATTTCACATTTACCTGATGGTAATTCACATTTACCTGTCAGATGGTAATTTATCAAAAATTGCCGTTATATAAACTTACTATGATGATACCAACAACACTTCCATCTATCTATAACACGTATTGTTCAACACTACCGATGTTTTCATTGATGCCTGTAATAAAAAAAGTAATTAAGGAATTGTTACTAATTTCTTGATTTTACTTTATTTCAGGAAATGAAGAATCATATTGGTGCACTTCAAAAGACGATTCTGGAGAGCTGGAGAGAAAGGTGGAAAAGTTTGGCGTAGAAAGGTTTTCTACAAATCCTGATTTGATTAATTTTTATACAGGCTTTCCTACATATGAAATCTTTTGTTCAGTATATAAAGTGATCGAGCCAACAGCCTTCAACATGATCAGATGGACTCAAATTCAAAAGAATAGTAGCATCAATAGTAATCGATTTAGGGTTGAATCTTTGTCATCTGTAGATCAATTTTTCATGTTTTTATGTCGAATTAGACAAGGTTTTTTTAGGAAAATCTAGCACAACGTTTTTGTATGTCTCAGAGCACTGTTAGTCATATTATTATAACTTGGAGTAATTACTTGTATTGTATTTTAGGCTGTATACCTATCTGGCCAACAAGAGATATGCTTAGAAAAATTTTGCCAGACTGTTTTAAGAGTACTTTTGGATTGTACAGAAATTCGTGTTCAAACTCCCAGTGCTAAAGTTTTAAACTCACAAACATATTCAAATTACAAGTCTCACACTACCTTCAAATACTCCTTTCTCGCTCGTCGGCCATATTGAATTCAGAACGAGGCTGAGGGCGCAAAATGGCAGCCATGCTAGACCCAGGCAATAGCGCCTGGTCTAAATATATAAAAAAAAAACCGTTCCGGTTTTGAATCAGTCTGGCATAGAGAAGTGGGCGAATGGTCTTGCCATGATACCAAGATCACAACAAAAAAGAGGATACAGCAACTTTGCGGAAAACTATATCCATGACATTGAAGGTTAGCACGTGTACATGTGTACACCACAGTAGGTCTACTTTCTCTTTGACTTGTAAACATTGTCAAATCACGATCGTTCATTCACGATATTACCGGTCGCCCAATACTCGAAAATCGTAGGTCGTACTTCCTTGATCATTGATCTTGGATCTTGCTCGTGGAAAAATACTGTTTATACATATATGTATACTAAATCAAATCATCTCGCACATGTTTATGTGTTATTTAACTGTTATACTGTATGTGTACAGCCAGTCGCGGGTCAACTATTTCAACTACATTTTGAAATGTCCAAAAATTGAATATTCTTGTAATGGAATTTAGACCGACTTTTCCAGTTAAAACGAGCACAGATGGGTCATGTTTCCTGCGAGGAAAATGTTTTCCCTCAATGAGAAAAAACATTGAGGCCTACAAGTTAAAAGTAAGAACACAGTTATAGTTTTCAGTGTTTGTTTTCCTTCTGTATTACAGTGATCAACATCACCGCATGAGTTGTTGTTTTGGTGTTAATCAATTTTATTTATGATGAGTATAAATTATTTTTTCCTTCTGTATTGCAACACCTTCGTACTGAATAATATGGCTTGATTTTCCTTTCAAGTCCAATGATTTTCTTTTATATTTTTCTGCATTATGTTTCAAACACATATATAGCTTTGTAAAAATGTATATACATAGTCTAGAAAATTATCAGAGATCTCGGGTCAACACTAAAAGGAGGATTTCAAGAAATGATTATATTGCTTTACAATATAGCATGTTAAACTGGTCACATGTATATATATATATATATTGTATATTGATGTCCAAATATGTGACCACATTTTATAAAGGAACCTGAACCAGTATATGTATACACATATCGAAGGATGAAATAAAAGTAACAATATTGAATGAAGGAAGTATTTTACTGTTTTTTTCTTACCAGCTTGGATTAAAAAGGTATATTTCCTGTTTCAAATTATTTTGTTGAATGATGACCAAGATTGGACATCAATACAAATCACTAAATATTGCAAAGAACAGGAAACACTTTTTTTAGATTCAGCATTCCATTCAATTGTATCAGCAAAATTGATTGAAATCATTGTTTAATGTTCATTGAATATATTACAATACATTCTGTTAAACATCTACCATTTATGGCTTGATTACAGTCAATTTACTGAGTACAAAAATGTTTGAAAAAAGTGCAGAAAAACCTGTGTTTCTTTTCATAAATGGTCAAGAAAATATATTTAACTTAGATAAAGATAGTACATGACAAAAGTTTGTGCTTAAGAATGCATCATTTTTACATTCATATTTAGCCAGAAAGTGAGAAACACATTTTTTGCTGCATTTGCATATCACTGTTTTGTTCCTGTGTATATAAATTAATACAATTCTATTTATATGCCGATTATTGATGCAAACTTGAAAAAAAAAGTATTAGAGAAAGTTTAATTCCATACCTCATGACTACAACACATGGGAACACTTCAGGTATGATGCAATTGTTTACCATCATTTATATAAGGGTGTCATAATCATATTCAGATAAGAATTGAAAATTTGTTTCAGATAAAAATTGAAAATTTTATTTCAAAGAACGTGTTAATTGTTGGGGAAAAAACACATAGGCAAATATGACATTTGTAGTGTTTCTTAAATACTAGTATATCATAGTCAAGTCATATATGTACCTCTGTAATTTCATCCTAGCAATACACATACAATGTATATATATTATTACTCCAATGACAAAACAAAACAAAAACATTTGGAATGATTATTTCATATTTAAGCATTACAGTGATTCGATAAATATTTCTGTTTTAAAATAAAAACAAAATTGAACTGGAAAGATTGATATACATTACAGTTCTCAGATCTTGCACTTACTATACACCATTTTTGGAAAGTAGAATGAGAATTCATTGAAATAAGCTTGTCAATGATGTCCAATGCAATTCATTTAGAAAAAAAAATAAAATAAAAATATAGGACTTTACACCCAATTTGCAATTTCAATGAACAACACATTTTTATTTTAGGTAGAGTTGACATCCCCCTTCAATGTAAAGCATGCAGAATGCACATGCAAGGCAGGACGTGCTGAGTGTAGCCATCTTGTAGGGCTTCTTTACCCCATAGCTCATTTTCAAAAGTTAGATTTGAAAATCATCCCAGACTACAAATCCAAAACATCACTGCCCCAGACATGGCATTTGCCATCTAGATTAGACGGTATAAAAACTAGGCCTGTTGAGGAAGTAGAAATAAGGAAAATAGAGCCACCTAAAGACAAAACACCAAAACTGGAAAATTGATTGTGTTCAAAGTACTGTGTATTGTCCTGTCAATCCTATTCCGTATAATGACTTCACCAAAAGACTTTGTGAAAACCTTTTGTAGGCAGGTAGTGACTCGCAATACTTAAAATTATTGAGTGATGTTGATGTTGACAATGTGTCCTCGACAGTATGTAAGTTTGGGGAAGTTCCAATTGGAAGTGTTCTTTCATACCAACAGAAATGTACAAATTCTAGTTCTGGTGACATCATCAATGATCTTTCCGCACCACCACGACCATCTTTAATCAGTGATGCATTATTACGGAAAACCCACATTTCTCTAAGTAAAGGTCAAATGGATGTTTTTAATGGAATGCAGGTAACAACAGATCAGGCAAGCGATATTGAGAGCAACACACGTGACCAGTCCAACTCTTCATCATGGCACAGTTTACGGGCATCAAGACTGACATCATCAAAATTTAAGTTGATATGTTCTCGCAAAAAAGATTTTGATAAATTAGCTGAGAATCTCATTTCAAAGAAACGTATTGTTACAAAAGCCATGCAACATGGACTGACTCATGAACAAACTGCATGTGAATATTATGCAAATGTTACATCCAATAACATATATCAATGTGGATTTTTCATCTGCCCCAGTTGCCCCTTCTTAGGAACATCCCCAGACCGTGTTGTGTTTGACACCACAGCCCGATCATGGGGTTTGCTTGAGGTGAAATGCCCTCAGTCCAATTCTATTGTTGAATTGGGGTATTTGAAGCTTGTTGATAATAATTATGCACTAAAGAAAACACCTGATTATTATTTACAGGTGATGGGACAGATGGAAATGACCGGAATGCCATGGTGTGACTTCTTCGTCTGGTGCCAAAGTGACTACCACTTGGAAAGAATCAACTTTGATTTAACTAAGTGGGATGAAATGCAATGCAAACTGGAAATGTTTTACTTCAATTATTTTCTTCCACTTCTTGTAAAGTGAACTTTATATCTTGCTCACCTAGATTCGAAAGAACAAGAATTATTTCAGTGTTGCTGACTATAGCTACTATTACCATGTTTTACCATCATCCATTCATATAACTTCTGTAAAAATCCAAAATTATTAATTAATACAACTTGTAAAAAGAGTTGCACAGCTATGCTTCATTATGTCAGTGGTTAATACAGTGTATTACATAAGAGTTTCATAACTTAATAACTTATGTAACAAGCAGATGGCCTTAATTGTCCTTTAAATTTCTTTCTGTTTATTATTTTGCTAATAATACAAAATATGTCGTAGAAAGATAAGTTTGAATTACACAAAGCCCCATAACTTGTTGCAAAATATGGTTAAAATCAAATGTCATTTTAATCGAAGATTTGAGAAGCTGCCTTTTTAAATTACATTACTTTCCAGTCCCATTGGATAAATAATGAAGTCTGTTGATCATATACAGACTGTAGACTTAAAAATCTAATTTAACATGTAGAAGCAGTGACCTCAGTTTTGATCCCAGGTGGTTGCAATAGTTTTGTAAAAGATATATATGCATTTTTTTGAACCAAGTGTATGAAGTTTCATGACAAGTGGACCACGAATGAAGTTGATAGACTGAGCATATCATTTGGTTACATATGTTTGTACGAATTTAACTATATTGATGGTAAAAATCAAAATCCAGTGGAAAAATCGAAATCCAGTGGAAATAATCAACATCTAGTGGTAATGATGATACACCTGTGGTAATTATGATAAGTGTCATTGGCGAGCGAATTTCCACTTTTCTAATCCCTAGTGTGTATATGCCTAACTTTTGCCAAAATTCTTTGGGGGAAACACAACTTCCCATCATGTGTATAATGTATACAAAGTTTCAGAGATCAATTCAAAATATGAAGAATTTTGAACAAAGAAAAACCTGGTTGCAGTACCATAATTATGTCTGAATATTGTAAAATCTTCCAGATCATGACAACTTCAGAACAATTTTCCTCTGAAATTTGTTAACAGGCAACAAACAGTCCAAATCTGATTAACAGAGCCAGCAAGAGTGAGTGGCAACACAGTATCAAAGATTTTGTACTCTTTACATCTTCTGATGGCTCTTTCTACATGGATTCTTAGCCTGGCAATTTCATGTGTACTTTTGACCTCATGTTTTGAAAACTGACCTTCAAGACCAAGAAAAGGTGGAATCACGAGTTTCGCACCAACTTTCTGTAAGAGATCCTGAATCAGGAATCCCTTGTCAGCCATCACCTCATCCCCTACATCAAGGAGGTCCAACAACCCTGATACTCTGGTTATTTCCTTGTCAGAAATGGAACCTGTGTGTAGAGCACTTACAAAGCTTATTGCACCACAAGGAGTTATGCCTATTAAACCTTTAAAAGTAGTGTGGGATTTGTAATTAGAATACGTTTCAGAGTTCAATACCTTAGCACTGGGGGTTTGAGCTCGTAACTCAGTACAGTCTACAATCACCCGAGTATTGGGGTATGTAATTTTGAAACAATCTGGCATATTCATATCTACATTACTTCTAGATGGCCAAATGGGTAAACTTCCCAACATGAAATATAAATAATTCACCCATGTAAGTAACAGTCTACTAACAGTGCTAGTAGATACACCAAACCGTATGGCAAGGTCATGTTCATTGAGACCTTGCCTAATACGGCATAAAAACATAAAAAAAACTGATCTATGAGGGGAAGGGTTTCACAACGAAACGGGTCATCCTTATTTTCCACGCCTACCCCCTGACGTTGGACCTGGCTCCAGCGTGTCATATTTATGGCACTTGGTTTAAGGCTTTCAAATACTGCTTTAATGCAGGCATAGGTCTTGAAACCAGTATACATATTTAAAGTACTTTCATCAGATGTAAACCTTTCAAGACAAAACCTTTGCATCTGTTGTTTTGCTAATCTGGACTCAAGATCTGCAATATAGAGTCTAGATATTTCTAGCTTTTCCCTGTCTGTCAATGGCTCAGAAGCATAATCGTGATCCTGGCTTGGGATGGGCTGCCACTGGTGACCATTATCTGATGGTTCAGTAACCCTCGAAGTTTCTTCTATGTCATGTCTGTAGAAAACAAAAGTTTTATAGATTATTTCCATACTACTGTATGTACACAATGGTCACTTTTTTTATAAATCGAAAGCAAAATATTATTGTTTATAAACAAAAGCTTTCATATTGCCAATTTTTTCATTTAAAAGACTTTTTTTTTCAAAATGCAAAATAAAATACAATATAATGAATTTCAACAACAATATGTTGTTGAAATGCAATCATAAGAATTATTGAGAATTAGAATATCTAACCATGAAGGTTTTAGATTTGTCTATAATTAATGAGTGATTTTCAACTGCACACCGAGCCTCTGGGACTCGAACCCAGCATCCAAAAACAATTGGACGGTACCAAATACAAAACTCTGCTCATGCAAAACTATGAAATCAACAAAAAATGTAATTTTCTTCATGAATTCCTGCACATGCCATTATTGATTTTCACATGATTATAGGAAATGTTACAATGAACACCATATTCTTGTATTATGACATCCAAGAGTTACATTGCCTTTTCAGTGTTTTCAATAATTAATACAATTAAAAAAGTTCATGTGGTTACCCATTTTATATACTATATTATCAGTGTATCCAATAATCCAGATTTATTGATAACCCATGCACTGCAGATCTAGAATAATCCAATGGACTGCCACAGCAAAAGTATGCACAGGTAATTAGACTTTAGAGTGAATCTATTTTTAGGAATGTGTCCACCTGTGTTTATTTCATTGTTAAAGGGACATCACGGTAAACCAATTTTTATTTTGTATTTTTTCATGTTATTGGGTATATCTTTAAAAAAAATATCCTTATGAACAATAACCATTCGAATTTGATGATATATGTATATAAAAAACATCAATTATTAATTATAAAAAGGTTATCACAATTCGTTGATCAATAGTCTGAATATGCAAATTTTGTGACATATACGATAACACGCATGCGCACAACACACTAAAACACATGAAAACAAAAATGGCTTCCAATGTGAATCGACTGCGGTTGAAAACGATAACAGCTTCCGCAATGAAGAGAATAATTGGAAAATGGGTCAAACACAATCCTAGAATTAAACTGGGGAAGCAGTACAATACAGTTCAAACATGAAAACAGCAGTAATACGGACGCTGCTCGTATTCTGCTTGATTGCTGGATAGTAGGTAATGACAATCTCGGTAATATTTACACAAACTCGGTAATATTTATACAGTCTGTACCAGTACATCGCTACTGTCACTATACTATATGTACGGTGTTTACACTTATTTACACATAAATATATGTGCCGGAATATATACAGAACGTGTTATTTAACATTTAAACCACTGTATAATATCGTTGTCCAACTAATCCAATTCGCCTTGTAAACTATCGTGTGTTTGTGTTGCCTCGATTTCAAAACAGTTACGTGATGATTTAAAAATAATTTCCGCGCTAAATTTAGAGGGGGATTCCCAACTAAATCAAGTGGTCAAGCTGGACATGAGGATCGACTGTGAACATTGGGACAGCACAGAAACATAACTGGAAAGGAACAAAACACGTACATTCATTGAAAATTACAACGTTTTTACCGTGATGTCCCTTTAATAATGGCAACATTAATTTTATGGTAATGGAATAGTTAATCAAAGTGTATAAAGTAGACATCATGTAGTTAAACATGAATATCTCGGCATGTAAATAAGAAAATAACATTCTGTCTAGTTTATAAATATCACCTGTACACCAATTCACACAATGTGCCCGAGTTTGGAGGATTTTTCTCCTTATGACAGGATACATTGGGAGTTCCAGTACATCCATTGATGTTCCTAAATTGTTTATATAGGCAAATTGATATATATATATATATATATATAGCGAGTTTTCCCAGTAATAAAAAATTTGTTCCTGTATCATATCAAACCTTTTTTTATCAGGGTCATGCTGTGACATATAACCATATGTATGAAGCACTGTATCAAATTTCAAAGCAAGGTCTTTAGGATTTCATAATTCATTACACCAGCTGAATTCTTCATTATGTTTTGGCGGAAGTTGTATAACTAATGAAACCGGACAAATTGATTCCGGAAATCCTAACACGTACACAGCACTGAAAAAAATGTGGTATATATATTCTGCCAATATATACTGTACACACATATATACAATGTAGTGGATTAAAGCAGGTTTTGTACAATGAATCAATTTACTCCAAAATTGATCATTTTCACCATTGGCTTATAATTACTTCTTAAGAGTCGTAGAAGAAATTGCATAAAATATCAAATGGATTTGTAAAAATCGATTTTAACGTAAATTTTTCCATAAATATTTAAAACATTTGAAATTGTATAGGATCTAAATGCTTGTTTTCTCATGAATATTACCATAATAAAATGTAATTTTGAATGTGTCATTTGTTAGCTCACCTGCCCGAAGGGCAAGTGAGCTTATGCCATGGTGCGGCGTCCGTCCGTCCGTCCGTCCGTCCGGCCGTCCGGCGTCAACTTTTTCATTTAAACAACTTCTTCTCAATAACCAAGAGGCCCAGGAACTTCATATTGGGCCTGTAGCATACTGGGGTGAAGGGCTTCCAAGTTTGTTCAAATAATTGACCTTGACCTTCATTCAAGGTCACATGGGTCAAATAGGCTATAATCTTCAAACGACTTCTTCTCAATAACCAAGAGGCCCAGGGACTTGATATTGGGCCTGTAGCATGCTGGGATGAAGGGCTACCAAGTTTGTTCAAATAAATGACCGTGACCTTCATTCAAGGTCAAATGGGTCAAATAGGCTATAATCTTCAAACGACTTCTTCTCAATAACCAAGAGGCCCAGGGACTTGATATTGGGCCTGTAGCATGCTTGGGTGAAGGGCTACAAAGTTTGTTCAAATAAATGACCTTGACCTTCATTCAAGGTCGAATGGGTCAAATAGGCTATACTCTTCAAACAACTTCTTCTCAATAACCAAGAGGCCAAGGGACTTAATATTGGGTCTGTAGCATGCTAGGGTAAAGGGCTACAAAGTTTGTTCAAATAAATGACGTTGACCTTCATTCAAAGTCACATTGGTCAAATAGGCTATAATCTTCAAACGACTTCTTCACAATAACCAAGAGGCCCAGGTACTTGATATTGGTCCTGCAGCATGCTTGGGTGAAGGGCTACAAAGTTTGTTTAAATAAATGACCTTGACCTTCATTAAAGGTCACATGGGTCAAATAGGCTATAATCTTCAAACGACTTCTTCTCAATAACCAAGAGGCCCAGGGACTTGATATTGGACCTGTAGCATGCTTGGGTGAAGGGCTACAAAGTTTGGTCAAATAAATGACGTTGACCTTCATTCAAGGTCACATGGGTCAAATAGGCTATACTCTTCAAACGACTTCTCAATAACCAAGAGGCCCAGGGACTTGATATTGGGTCTGTAGCATGCTGGGATAAAGGGCTACAAAGTTTGTTCAAATAAATGACCTTGACCTTCATTCAAGGTCACATGGGTCAAATAGGCTATACTCTTCAAAGGATTTCTTCTCAATAACCAAGAGGCCCAGGGACTTGATATTGGGTCTGTAGCATGCTGGGATAAAGGGCTACAAAGTTTGTTCAAATAAATGACCTTGACCTTCATTCAAGGTCACATGGGTCAAATAGGCTATATTCTTCAAACAACTTCTTCTCAATAACCAAGAGGCCCAGGGACTTGGTATTGGGTCTGTAGCATGCTTGGGTGAAGGGCTACAAAGTTTGTTTAAATAAATGACCTTGACCTTCATTAAAGGTCACATGGGTCAAATAGGCTATAATCTTCAAACGACTTCTTCTCAATAACCAAGAGGCCCAGGGACTTGATATTGGACCTGTAGCATGCTGGGGTGAAGGGCTACAAAGTTTGTTCAAATAAATAACGTTTACCTTCATTCAAGGTCTTATTGATCAAATAGGCTATATTCTTCAAATGACTTCTTCTTAATAACCAAAAGGCCCAGGGACTTGATATTGGGCCTGTAGCATGCTGGGGTGAAGGGCTACAAAGTTTGTTCAAATTAATGACCCTTGACCTACATTTAAGGTCACAGGGGTGAAATCGGCTTAAATCTGTAAACAATAATTTTGCGATAGCCAAGAGCCTCCTAGACCAGATATTAGGCCAATAAAATGCTGGAATGAAGGACTAGAAAATTTATTGATATGAATAAACCTAGCTTACTATGATAATCAGCATAGTATCTGTAGAAATGACCTCAATCAACTTCAAAGTTGCTGTAGAGCCAGGTGAGCGATACAGGCCCATTGGGCCTCTTGTATTTATTACCAACAAATGTGAAAATATATCTGTGTGATCAATTTAAGCTACCTGATAGGTCATTATTAACTTAAGTCACACGATACAGAAAGTAACATTTTGATGGTATGTAGTAATGGGTTCACCTGAATTTGAAATTAACAATATGAACACCAGTGATCAGGTAAAAACAAGAGAAAACAAACATCGATTTTGAATGCACTAAAATGAATTTTAAACATTGCACTGCGTTGTTCTCACTGGACAAATTGACGTTTTTTGGGGGGTGGTCTCTCCAGTTTATTTGTTATCCACTGGAATAATGTGGGAACTGCACCATCTTTAAGTTTCTTTATTCCAGTCAGTGTCCTCTTAAACTGCTCTGGGGTGAAGTGCTCAGAGCAAACATATGTAGAACTTGTAACCTGTATTGTAACGACATATATAATCAACTCAACATTTAATTTATGCATGACCACACAATCATATATAGATCCATATTCCTATGCCCCTTATGCTTTCACATCTTCTTACTGACATGTCAAACTCCTTTGATAGACTGAATATTAGCTATTTAGAGCTAGATCTACAAGTCGTTTTGTGTGGAATTATAAAACATCAGAGGCCTAGTTATATACTAACATGAAATCTTTCATACGATGTAAATTTATAGCCGTGATATATCGTAGCTGCTAATTATATAATAGTAATATGGAATCAATGAAGCTAATCAAGTAATGATGTAAATAAGAATAAACTTGTTCACTAGTAGGCCTAGTACAAAAAGTATGCTGCATTGATTGCGATGATCGAGTGTTACTGTAGGGCCCATACCGAGTGGTCATGAATGGGGGGGGGGGGGGGGGGGGGGCATGGGAATACCTTAAACAATGGACCATCGTCTCTCCTTATTGCGACAATCCATCGCTTTTTCAGCGATTCCGCTTTCGGAATGAGGTGGAATGAAATTTTCAGGTCACTGGTGGCTGCTTTCCTCGAGTCGTTGGTGCAAAACGGTACACAACAGTGCTTCGCAGCCATGCCGCTTGTATACATAGATGGCGCTGACTGTGCGCCTACAGCCTCGTTTTCGTTATAGTGGCCATGACGCGCGAGAAAGGAGTATTACTTATTGGTATTACTCCAAATGGAGCTGTTTGTTTTGTTAGTAGATAGTATTTGATAGAGGCAGGCGATGAAGTTATGGCAGACAAAGGTTTTTTAATACAAGATTTATTAGATCCAATTAGTGCAAAACTAGTTATTCCTCCATTTTTAGGAAGTAAAGGTAAATTTAGTAAAGAAGAAGTCAGTAAAACACAACAAAAAAATAAAAGACATGTTTTTATGACTTCATACACAAAGCACTACTTTTAACATTAAAGATAGGCTACAGTACCCCTAGGGCTATGCTAGGTGACCCGAATGAGATTATAAATATCATGGATGTAGGACATTTTACTGAAATTGTAGGTATTCCAGACTAACATCTTTTTTTATAGAATTATTGTTATGATCAGAAGACTATCTATTTATTCCATAATTACGTATGTTTGAATAGTTTTTCCAACTTATTTGTCTGTAAATAAATGTAATGTAGAAGATTGTTCAAATGTACACCCATTCAGTTACATGGTACCTTGTACTTGTTTTCCTGTAAACATTTTTTACAGTAGAATTGTATAATTTAGCTTTGATATTCATACACCTTTTGGTTGTGTATGTATAAACACATGTACTATAGTAATATGGAGCTACATGTAACTGATGACATTTTCAGTGTTTGACACCCTTTGGCAAATAGTAGTTGAAATAGAACATGTCTAATGTCTTCATCATTTTATGCCACTTTTCTGGATTGAAGTTAATCCTCTCTAAATGGTAGTCATTTCTACACATTATAAACAAATCACACAACTGCACACCTGTGAGGCCCATTTGGCCCATAATTTGATAAAAGTAGTCATGTGTGGTCTTCAGTTTGTATGTACCAGTATTGTCTACCAAACATAAGTACTTCAGATCTGTTATCTAATCTGCATTTGGGCATTTTATTTCTAAAAGTCCATGCATAGGTAGCACAGATGGATCGATGACTTTCCTGTCTGGTGAAGTACCCAAATGGCAACGGCCCTGCAGGTAGGGCGTAAGAATTGTACCTGCTGCCCCCATTGCATGATCGTAAGAGGCCACTAAATTTGGGATCTTATCTTTTCTCTTCTTTCTTAACAACTTTCTTCTTCCTAATGTCTCCCTTGACAATGCCTCACTTTTGGCTTATAGTTGAGCGTTCGCCGCTGTGAGGAAGGTTTTGGGTTCTGTCCACTAGCCAAGACATACCAGTCTTTAAAAATGGTTGTTGCTACTCCTGCTTAGCGCTCAGCATATTTGGAGTGGGACGACTGGGTGGGGTGTGCTGCTGGATGTCTTCGGCAGTATGCTTCAGTGAGATAGCACTTTAAATCGGCAAAAGTTCCGGCCTATCACAAGGAGACTTAACACGAACATACCGCAGCCTCCCAAAACACACATACGCACTCACCACACGCATACATGTCGTACGCATGGGAGGCCGTCCTTAAATGACCTTAGATGTTAATAGGACGTTAAACAAAATAAACCAAACCAAACCAATCAATAAGCCAGCATGGTACACATTGTTTCCTGTAATGTTGCCATAGAAATCAGCAGCTTCCTGCTCATGTTCAATGCCGAATTCCAGAGCAGCTGTTTGCACTTTATTTTCTTTGATCAAGTTACAGCAAGGATGTTGTAATCTTTTTTGCTCGACTGCAAGTAGGGCGTAAGAATTGTACCTGCTGTCCCCATTGCATGATCGTAAGAGGCGACTGAATTTGGGATCTTATCTTTTCTCTTCTTTCTTAACAACTTTCTTCTTCCTAATGTCTTCTTCCTAAAGACCTTCCATCCTACGGCCACTTCTAGGCAGTTGTTACAGGGTTTTGAACAGAGGGCTAGTGATAAAATGTCGGGACACCTTAACCGCTTGGCTACCACGGCCCATTATGCGTGTGAAAGATATATGGTATGATGTTAAATTTTCCTGAAATGTTGATATGATAAATATGATATTTGATGTTGAATTCTCTCAACTGTATACTATTAATTCACATGTTAAACTTCTGCAGTTTATGGTATATGTATAAACAACAAAATTAACCAATTTGTCAATCAAAACCATAAAGGAAGTTCCACTACACTCTGTGTGTTACAAATAAATTAAACTATATATTGAATTGTGCGACTCGTCCAGCCAGAGGAATTTGTATCTCATAGAGTATTATACCTATTGTCAACAAAAGAGGCAATAACCGGTTTCCTTTTCCGATTCATATTGAGTGGTCTGGATATGACCACCTGCGACACAGGCTCGGGCTTTATGTTATGCCTCTTTGTTTATCCCACTGCTGCGGTAAACTTGTTGATGAAGGCTGAGAAGGAACTTCTTTTAATCCAGCGATTTTCCACTCCTCAATCAAAACTATCACAGCAAGAATGTGTGCACACTGTCCAGATATTCTGTATATTTTGGTTTTCAATTATTGATCAACAATAATGTCTTCACTCTTGCAAATTTTTAATATGAATAAAAAATGTAATTTACCATTGGTTGATGTTTAAAAATCTGTTTTAACAGCATGCATGTTAATATCAGGAACATCAAAATCCGTGAAAAAAAAAAAACTGCGGGTTGATCATGAATAATTACCAGGTAGCTCAGTCAGTAGTGTGTCTGGTAAGAGTGCCGACTGTCCCAAGTTTGAAACCTTTTTCCATTTGAAATCTAATTGGGCTGTCGTTCAAAACCAGATAGCCATATACGGTATATATATTGTTGTCTCTATCATGATATGACGCCTATTTAGGGCCTATACCTTACAATATGTTTTGACATATTCCATCATTGCTTTTAAATCATTTCATTTTAAACGATATGCATGCACCATTGTAACACGAATTTAATTTTATAATTCAAAAAGAAATATTTTGTGCAAGGACCCAATAACTTGTTTTAACAGCTTCTATTGGATATTTTGAAACTTTTTTTTCCTACTTTGATACCGATAGGCCTAAATTGAGAACTGTGTTACATTGTTACAGTCATCACATCAACTTCACTGTCAATAAAATAAGGCCAACAAAACATTCCCTTTTGGAATTATTTTATCTGCTTTGATGAGATCGATCTGTGATATCTTAATTTGTAATGTGTACTGTACTGTAGGCCTTATTATTCTGAATTTTGTTGTCTTTGTATTCATGTTGTTTTCACAATAATAAATATTGTTAATTGAAATGATTTGTTCTTAATTTTCACTTAATATTGCTCTATTTTCACTGGATCAGAATGGGAGATACAGTGCCATTTCTATTGCATTTGTGACTCCACTGACGTTAGGCATATTTCTTTTTGCCCTTCGTATGCTTTCAACGTAACCTTACACACATTGGCTAGGCCTAATTGATCACACACTGTACTTGCACTCAAACAAAATACCAAAAGAAAGAAAAACAAACACATATACATGTATAGTATACTGTAACTTGACGTGGGTCAGAGGCGAGCGATTTCTTATAGATTGTCATGATCTGAACCATGTAAAAACTATCCTAAAACGTCCACATAAAATTCGTTCTTACCTGTACCAAGCTTGGTACCGGTGTTGGCCGTGAAACAAGGCATGCCTTTCCTACTGTCACTCACTCTGTGCATGCTCCCGTATGGCACTCGATTGATCTGTTCACAGTCGGTGTTCTCACATCTTACAAACAAATATCCCCCCAGTCCTTTCTGAAGTTCTCCAACAACGGTGCGATACGTCAAAGACACAGGACCAAGGCGGCAAAACTTACAATACTGTAAATGTGGAAGTAGGACTCCGATTTCAACTATTCGGCGCCCCTCCTTCCAACTCTGATCATTGACATCAATACCCGTATCCTCACTACTGGTGCTAGAGACATACGAATGATCTATAATACATTTTGCAGCAGTACTACGTTTAGGAACTTTTTTTTCCTCCTAAACTGTCACCTGGAGTTACGAGCGCGGTCAGCCATGTTGGCCGCCATTACTGTTTTACCACTCGACACGAAAGATAACTCTGATCACGAAGGACAACTCTTTGACTTCCGAAGATTCACGATCTGTGAAACATCGGTATTCGTCGGAAAATCGAAGCGTTTACAACCAGAAGTGTTGATTAGGGTGGGAATACCTTAAGTACACAAACAACATGTCATTTCCTGAGGCACGCAAGATTGTCGAGAAACCGACGGTATTCAGGACCGTCTTTCTCCAGCTTGTTACTGTTTGTGATGCCAGTACCCAGACCGATTTCGACAACACTCAACAATAACCTGAACATAGGAAAAACAAACATCGACTACATCAGCCACGCCACAACAAAGCAAAAAATCTCCTTCAAAACTAGCCAAATCTTCTGAGTCAAATACGTCGAAACCCAAACCGTCTAATCAACCAAAAATTAAAATTCAACTGTCGGACAGAATAAAAAAGGTTCTGATAACGAAAATAAAACCTTTAATAAATTCGGTTCTTTGGAGGATATGGACGCCGAGAATTCCATAGCCACTCAAAGAACCTCAAAGAACCAGCAAATCCGTAAAACCACCATAAATATTAATTAATCCAACCAATTGTGTTCGGTACACCTTTATATGCTTTGTTATTAATGATGAACACTATCATACAATGGAACTGTAGAGGTCTTCGATCAAATTATGATGAAATCCTTCGGCTATCTCGAGAACACAACCCTGCTAGTATTTGTCTCCAAGAAACACATCTTTAAAAAGATTCCAATTTAAAATTAAAGAAATACTCCATTTTCAACGCCTTTGGCCTGGAAGGTGATAAAGCAAATGGAGGAGCTGCAATCCTTGTTAATAATCAAACAGGGCTAACAGGGCTTTTCAGTTAAACACAAATTTACAGGCAGTCGCTATTAGTGTAAACCTCCATAGAACGCTAACTGTATGTTCACTATATCTCCCACCTAATTTCAAAATTTCGAGCACTGAATTAGATAATCTTCTAAAGCAGCTACCTGCTCATTTCATTTTGTTAGGCGATTTCAATGGTCATAGCAATCTTTGGGGTTCGTCTGACACTAATGAAAGAGGAAAGATCATAGAACATTTTATAACAAATAACGATATGTGTTTATATAACAATAAGTATTCAACATACCTGCACCCAGCTACTGGAAAGTTTACACATTTAGACTTGACATTATGTCATCCATCACTACTTATGGATTATGATTGGAAAGTTCATGATGACCTTTGTGAAAGTGACCACTTTTCTAAGGAATTGTGGTCCTTCCATGGAGGACCGTGTGCCAATTTGGAAATTATACAAAGCTAATTGGACAAAATTCGAAAATCTATGTACCGAAATTTTGACGAATGAAAGCTTTCCTGATTGAGAAGACCAACTAGAACTTTTTAGCAAAAAACTTCTCGAGATAGCAAAAGAATGCATAACAAAATCCACAGGCAAACAAAACTCTAACCTGTGGAATAACGAAGACTGTAATAAAGCAATTAAACTTAGGAAAACTGCCTTGAGAAAATTAAAAACCAACCCACCCATACCAATTTAAACAAGTATAGGATATTGAGGGCTAAAGCTAAAAGGACAATTCGATCAAGCAAGAAATAATCATGGATATCGTATGTATCTAGATTAAATTCAAATACGTCAATTAAAAAAGTATGGGAGATGGTTAGACGGATCAGTAGTAAAACCTCCTTTAAAACAACGGGGCATTTAAAAACAAAGCACACGACAAAATTTGATATCGCAAATGTTCTGGTTTCTACATTTGCAAATAATTTATCCCGTAAAATCCATTCCAAAAAAATTCAACAATTAAAAGAATTGAAATTTTCCTCTGATAATAACGAACATTATAATCAACCGTTTACTATGCTGGAACTAAAGGAGTCACTTCAAAAATTGTATGATTCCGCCACAGGTCCCGATGATATTCACTATCAATTCCTTAAACACCTTCCAAATTCTTCGCTCAATATGCTTTTAAGTATTTTCAATGACATATACACAAAAGGCAAGGTCCCTCCAACATAGAAAAATGCAACAATAATTCCTATTCTCAAACAAGGAAAAGAACCACTGACCCTTCTAGCTACCGACCTATAGCTCTAGTTGCATAACTCTAGGCTTGTGTGATATTTAGAATATAATAACATCATATCACCACTTCAAAGTGGTTTTAGAACTAAAAGGGGTACCAATGATCACTTGGTTAGACTTGAAACCTTCGTTCGTGAAGCTTGGAGCGCCTAGTTGCCGTCTTCTTCGATTTGGAAAAGGCTTACGACACAACGTTGAAATAGGGTATAATGAAATATCTGTATGACAGGTTTAACTCTTTCCGTACTTTGCGTCCTTTTTCGGATTCCGTACCGGAAGTAGTTATTAGCCTCGCCCCCAGAAGTTTAAACAAAATGGCAGACAACATGTGCGTTTTTGGTGTGTTGTTTTTTTCATATAGAAACACAAAGGTTAGTGTGATCTTTGTACATAATTAAGAAATATTTAACTACTGTAAATAAGATCTAGATGTCAGATTGAACACTCTGAAACGTACTAGACAGTGATATCTAAAATGCAAATGTAGCAACCCGCCATATTGTTTACATTTACAACACAGAGAAAATATCACCTATTGCTCAAACGGAAAAACACATACCCAAAGGAAATAAAAAAAGGAATAGATCATCAAAAATCTTTGTTTCAAAAATTTTGACCACCTTATATTTGTCATTGCATCGAATGATTGTATATGTCGGGTGATAGTATCAACAAATCAACACTTTAATAACGTCAACTATAGTCGACAGCGGGGAAGAGGGAGTTTGAAATTATGTCGACTATAGTCGACAACGGGGAAGAGGGAGCACATTTTTATGTCGACTATAGTCGACAACGGTACTGAAAGAGTTAAGATGTAAATTGCCGAATTTTGTAAGTACGGAACGGAATGACACTCTCTGATGTCCATGAATAAGAAATGGGTGTGCCACAGGGAAGCATTCTCTCGGCTACACTTTTTGGGCTAAAAATAAACAAAATTGTTAAAACTTTATCCCCTTCAGTTCAGAGTTCCCTATTCGTTGATGATTTCCTGATATGTTATAAATCAAAACACATGAATATCATTGAAAGACAAATACAACAATGTTTAAACAAACTCCAGATTTGGGTGGACGAAAATGGATTCAAATTTTTCTAAATCTAAAACGGTGTGTATGCATTTTTGCCAGTTACGCAAGACACACGATGATCCAAGTCTCTCCCTGGCCGGTACAACCATTCCGGTAGTTGAACAAACCAAGTTTCTGGGCATAATATTTGACAGAAAACATTTTTACGTGTTTCGTTGTTTTCTTTCATTTTGTCTCTTGCACTTTTTTTGCTCGTATTTTTAATCACTTTTTTGGCCCTTATGACCTTTATAGTGTTGATGGGCCGTAAGGCATTTTAACTAACTAAATATCTTTCAAAAGATTTTTGCATGACGTTTTACAGTCTCAGACAATGACTCTACTGCCCGTTTTATGAGTGTGCCTCTGTTAATATCATTCACGGCAGATTGCAGATGGGATAGGCTGTATTTCCTGTATTTGACTTTATGACTTAAATAAAAAAAACTGCCCTGCAGGTAGGGCGTACGAACTGTACCTGTTACCCCCATTGCATGATCGTAAGATGTGACTATGATTTGGGAACTTATGTTTTCTTTTCTTTCGGAACAACTGTATTCCTCCTAAAGTCTCCATTGACAGTGATCACTTTTAGCCTTGAGTTGAGCGTTCGCCCCTGCAAGAAAGGCTCTGGGTTCTGTCCCCTGGCCGAGACAAACCAGTCTTCAACATTTGCAGTCGCTACTCCTGTATAGCGCTCAGCATTTTGGGATTGGGAAGACTGGTTTTCCATTGTCAGTATAATATGACTGGGTAGGATATCCTGCTTGTTGTCTTCGACTCGACCGTATGCATCAGTGAGGTAGCACTATAAACCGGCCAAAGCTCCGAACTATCACAAGGAGACTCACCACGAACGTACCGCAGCCTCAAAAAACACACGTACCCACTTAACACACGCACGACAGGCCGTAGCTTTTTGGAACTTTAAATGAATAAAACTAAAACTATACCTCAATAAAAAAAATATATGTTATATTAATTTCAGTGAGGTATATTCTCTATGCAATCAAGATGCATAAAATCTGAATATTTTATTCATTATTTGTATGTGATGCTTAAGACCCATCAACTCATAACATCATTTATTTGTTATATGAAATTACATTGCTTGAAATCTTAATCACAGACATAATTGAATTGCAGTGCCCCACCCTTTGAGCAATTTGGAATTGAGCTATAAACACTAGACAGAAAATCTCAATATTCCAAAGTTATAGTTTTATTAGCTCACCTGGACCAAAGGTCGAGTGAGCTACATACCGCAGCCTCCCAAAACACACATACGCACTCATCACACGCATGCATGTCGCACGCACGGGAGGCCGTCCTTAAATGACCTTAGCTGTTAATAGGACGTTAAACAAAATAAACCAAACCAAACTTTTGTCATGGCGCGGCGTCCGTCCGTCCGTCCTCCGTCAACATTTGCTTCAAATCGCTACTAGGCAATAAGTTCCTATTGGATTTTCACAAAATTTGGTCAGAAACATCCTTGGCGGAAAGGGATCAGATTTTGCATAAAGGGTGACTCTGACCCCAAGGGGCCGGACCCAATAGGGGAAATAGAGTCAATGAATTAACTTGTCATAAAGTTATGAATGGATTTTAACTCAATTTGGTCAGAAACATTCTTGGGGAAGGAAATCAGATTTTGCATAAATGGTGAATCTGACCCAAAAAGGGTCGGAGGGGTGGGGCCCAATAGAGGAAATAGAGGTAATTCTTTTAAATCGCTACTTGTCATAAAGTTATGAATGGATTTGAACCCGATTTGGTCAGAAGCATCCTTGGGGGAAGGGGAACAGATTTTGCATGAATGTTGACTCTAACCCCTCGAGGAGCCAAAGGGGCGGACCCAATAGGGAAAATAGAGGTAATTCCTTTAAATCGCTATTAGTCATAAAGTTTTGAATGCATGTTGTAAAACAATCCTTAAGGTCTTTCAGATTGCCAAATAAAATGAATTGAACATGAACATTATTTTGACATTTGGTCAAATCCAACCAGGTGAGCGATACAGGCCCCATGTGCCTCTTGTTATTCAAGTGGGGATTGTGCATTAAGGCACCGACCGACCATTTAATTTCTAGTGTTGGGTTTATACCAGGGGTCATTTTTTTAGCTCAGTGGAAAACAGTTTATTTTTTGCCTAGAATTAAAGGCAAACTTTTTTCAAAACATTTCAGCAACATCCTTTTTTCATAACCGTTATATTAGAGTTGAAAGTGGTTTTTTTTAATTTTCCATTGGCATTGTGAATATTTCATTCATTTTGAAATTAAAGTGTTAATATTTGTGAATTCATCAGCCGTTGCTATTTATATCAGTTGATTAAATTGCATCTTTCATCCTGTACAGCAGTCCATCTTTTAATTGATAAGAAGGATACAGATCTAATGCGTGCCATATATCAGCAAAATATCTTGATTGCCCACTTAGTAAAGGGAGGTAATTAAGTATTTTGGTGTGATAAATAAGTTTTATAATAAATAAAGCAATACTATATACATGTTTTAAGTATTAACATGTCAAAACAAAACAATTTAATACATCCCAATCACTTTTATTATGCTATAGTAAGAATGGTTTGTTTTTTTAATCTTAAAGGAGCAAACCTTTTTTTCTTCAAAAACTTCCAAAATCCCATCCCAATCGGAATATCGCCTTTTCGAACATTTCAGTATATTACAATCCAAAACATTTCACCCTTTCTGAAGAATACAAAGCAAGTTTATCTGAAGAAGTCTAACATACCGGGCTTCTATCTGATGTAAAGTTTTATCATAAAGTTTTATACTTTGTTGGTTAAGAAAATGAGTTGTTGAAATGAGAAACGTGATATTACCTGCGGCCGGATGTTAACCATAAGCGATATTAACCACTCGTGCAGGAATTCGGCTGTTTGAGGCTAACATTGTATTTTGTTGTCATCATGTGAGGAACATTTTAGCCAATCACAGAAGTGTGATATTCTCAGTCATATAAAACTGTTTGGTTTTTCCGTTTAGTTATGCCTCAAAAAAGTTATTTCTGCTGCGGTAAATTAACAATGCCCAGGGTTACATTTTGTAACCACAATAACACAACATTAAATCTGGTGTTATCGTTTTCATTTGGCTATCACATATGGGATGTTGATCAATGTTGACATTATCATCGGCAGACGGACGATGGTACCATCCTGTAACAGCTGAACCTGTTTTATTTGTAAGGTGGTTAAGTGAGACATATCAGATTGACAAGGTTACACTTTACTTACTGTGGACTACTGACATTAGAATAAGTATACTCTTACTATATACTCTTACTAGACTCTTGCTATAGACCATACTTTTTTGGTTCTCGTCCTGTGTTAAGGTTTGTAGTTGTTCATCTTGTATACAAAAGTCATATCAAATGTGTTAATTGCGGGTTTCCTGACCTATAGATTGTATATATATATAGTTAGAGCAGAAATGTCCGGCGCGAAAGTTATACGTCTGGGGATGATAGCCTCAGAACATATTAAGTGCCATTAGGGGAAATAACATTTCGTAGGTCTCTCATTTCCACCAGGTGTCTGACTGAGCGGTCTATCATAAACTCCTATAGAAACATGACATCGGACATAAAACGGACATAATGTCAATTTGTTTAAATAAAACCTAAAGTACGTATGTAAACAGTGATACAAAACAAAAACTGTTAACATTGTATGAAAAAAGAAGCAGAGAATATCGACATGATACAAAACAAAAACTGTTAACATTGTATGAAAAAAGAAACACAGAATATCGACATTAAATCGAAACCGTAATTTTAGCTCGAAATTGACAATTGATCAAATACTAAAATACGGTCAAAACATATAGATTAACAAAGAGGCACATGATCAAATAATAGGGCCAAAGCACATAGATTAACATAAAACCCTTGATCAAATACTAAAATACGGCCAAAACATATAGGTTAGCATAGAGACACCTGATCAAATACTAAAATACGTCCAAAAGATATGATTAACATAGAGACAATTGCGCAAATGCTAAAATACGGCCAAAAGATAGATTAACATAGAGGCAATTGATCACATACTAAGATACGGCCAAAACATATAGATTACTCCCCTTCTAACATCCAACATCCATGAGGCAAGACCATGCACTCTTGCAATCTGTCTTTTACCAGAAACAGATTTCCTACTACTGAAGGCAGTTTACCCATCTGAAACCATCAATCACCTACGTACACATATATATAGTTTCTACGCGACACATCAGTTTCCAAAAGACAATGTCCCCTCTCTAGTCACTGATTTTCCACCTTGAATGATTCTGCGCTCCTACAAAGTTATTATCCATCAGCAATATCTTCAATGTACAGTAGATGTCCAGTACATTAGACTTTGTCCAGTAAATACTAGGTCCCTAAAGATGTCCAGTACAATATACTTTGTCCAGTAAATTCTAGGTCTCTAAATATGTCCCGTACATTATACTTTGTCCATTAAATGCTAGATCCCTAGCAAGTGTCTCTATGTTAATCTATATGCTTTGGCACTATTATTTGATCAAGTGTCTCTATGTTAATCTATATGTTTTGGCCGTATTTTAGTATTTGATGTTTCTATGTTAATCTATGTTTTGGCCATATTCTAGTATTTGATCAAGTGTCTCTATGTTACTGCCCTGCAGGTAGGGCGTAAGAATTGTACCTGCTGCCCCCATTTCATGATCGTAAGAGGCGACTAAATTTGGAATCTTATCTTTTCTCTTCTTTGGGAACAACTTTCTTCTTCCTAATGTCTCCCTTGACAATGCCTCACGTTTTGGTCTTTAGTTGAGCGTTCGCCCCTTTGAGGAAGGCTTTGGGTTCTGTCCCCTGGCCGAGACATACCAGAGTCTGAAAATGGTAGTTGCTACTCCTGCTTAGCGCTCAGCATACAAGGAGTTGAACGACTGGTTCGCCCATTGTCAGTATAATGTGACCGGGTGGGGTGTGCTCCTGGGTGTCTTCGGCAGTATGCTTCAGTGAGGTAGCACTATAAATCGGCAAAAGTTCCGGCCTATCACAAGAAGACTTAACACGAACATACCGTAGCCTTCCAAAAACACACATACGCACTCACCACACGCATGCATGTCGCACGCACGGGAGGTCGTCCTTAAATGACCTCAGCTGTTAATAGGACGTTAAACAAAATGAACCAAACCAAACTAAACCTGTACCCTCCCCACTTGTACCCTCCCTACATGTACACTATTAATACATGTACCCTCCTTTCCTGTATCCTATACCCTCCCTACCTGTACCCTCCCTACCTGTACCCTTCCAATCTGTACTTTAAACAGTACACATGTATCCTCCCAATCTGTACCTTAAACAGTAAACCTGTACCCTCCCAATCTGTACCTTAAACAGTACACCTGTACCCTCCCAATCTGTACCTTAAACAGTACACCTGTACCCTCCAAATCTGTACCTTAAATAGTACACCTGTGCCCTCACAATCTGTACCTTAAATAGTACACCTGTACCCTCACAATCTGTACCTTAAACAGTACACCTGTACTATCCAAATATGTACCTTTAACAGTACACCTGTACCCTCCCAATCTCTACCTTAAAAAGTACACCTGTACCCTCCCAATCTCTACCTTAAACAGTACACCTGTACCCTCCCAGTTTGTACCTTATGCACCCGTTCCCTATATACGGTACCTTCCTTGCTTGTACCATATAACCATGTAACTCCCTACCTGTAGCATATACACATTTATTCCCCCTACCTTAACCCAATATACCTGTAACCTATACACCTATATCTCCCTACCTGTACTCTATATACCTATATCTCCCTACCTGTACCTTATACACCTATATCTCCCTACCTGTGCTTTATACACCTATATCTCCCTATCTGTACCTTATACACCTATATCTCCTTACCTGTACCTCATTACCTTAGATGTTAATAGGACGTTAAACAAAATAAACCAAACCAAACCAAACTGTACCTCATATACCTATATCTCCCTACCTGTAACTTATACACCTATATCTCCCTACCTGTACCTTATACACCTATATCTCCCTACCTGTACCCTATACACCTATATCTCCCTAACTGTACAGTATACACCTATATCTCCCTACCTGTACTTTATACACCTATATCTCCTTACCTGTACCTCACATACCTATATCTCCCTACCTGTACTTTATACACCTATATCTCCCTACCTGTACCTTATACACCTATATCTCCCTACCTGTACCCTATACACCTCTATCTCCCTACCTGTACCTTATACACCTATACCTCCCTACCTGTATCCTCCCTACCTGTACCATCTATTGCACGTGCATTCATATTGCCTGATCGTACAACACCAGACCTATATGGCTCACAGCTGTAATAATCTCCATGCTGTCGTGTGCAGCTTCAGCAGCTCCCTGCCTGTAACTCGCCTCCACACGCACTAACAATAACATATTTAATCCACTCGCATATACCACCAAAAATAATCATTTCAAAAGATTACAGAATTCCGAGCAAACTCAATTTCTATCGTTTTCTTAAGAATTTCCTATTGAAGTCCAACATCTACGATTAGGCGCATTGAGTTCATCGGGAGATTTCATAATATTGAGCAAAATCGGATTACTGACTCCTACGTAAAATGTGCGATTCTGGATTAGTTTTGATTGGCAAGTGTAGTGGAATGTATGGTGAACCAGCGCGGCTTATATAAGAAAGTAAGTACATTACCTACCGAATGTCAATATTTATTGTATTGTTTGTATTGATTTCTTGCTCTGTCTTATACAACGGTTTTCCGTCGTGGAATCTAGAGCATTGTTTCTCTCCCTGACATGGTGTCTGACAGATTGTACGGAAATAGAAGTGTCATAGATTTGATCCAGGAATCATGTTTTACTAAATGTGGAATTTCACTGCCTATAGATCCAAAGTCATAGTCAGCTTTGGGAAACACAGAATGCAAACTAAATCACAGAGGAGGTCTCCGATAAATCACCTAAACATAATATCGGTGTATCTCAAGTGATTCCTCCTCTGGTAATACATTGTATTGATTGGGCAGAGGAATAGTGTAACAGAAACTAAGGGAGGGGGTATTTTAAAAGCCTCCGGATGGATGTCAGAGAGTTATAGGGAGCTGGTCATGAAGTCTTGGGGAATTTGCCACAGAGTATCGAGGAGATGGTCAAAGAGCCTTAGGGAGATGGCAACAGTATGAGGGAGATTATCAGAGAGTCTTACAGAGATGGTCACAGAGCCTTAGGGAGGTGGTCACAGAATCCTTAGGGAGGTGGTCACAGAGTCTTAGGGAGGTGGTCACAGAGTCTTAGGGAGATGGTCACAGAGTCTTAGGGAGGTGGTCACAGAGTCTTAGGGAGGTGGTCACAGAGTCTTAGGGAGATGGTCACAGAGTCTTAGGGACGTGGTCACAGAATCCTTGGGGAGGTGGTCACAGAATCCTTGGGGAGGTGGTCACAGAATCCTTGGGGAGGTGGTCACAGAATCCTTGGGGAGGTGGTCACAGAGTCTTAGGGAGGTGGTAACAGAGCCTTAGGGAGGTGGTCACAGAGTCTTAGGGAGGTGGTCACAGAGTCTTAGGGAGATGGCCACAGAATCCTTGCGGAGGTGGTAACAGAGCCTTAGGGAGGTGGTCACAGAGCCTTAGGGAGGTGGTCACAGAATCCTTGCGGAGGTGGTAACAGAGTCTTAAGGAGGTGGTCACAGAGTCTTAGGGAGATGGTCACAGAGTCTTAGGGAGGTGGTCACAGAATCCTTGGGGAGGTGGTAACAGAGTCTTAAGGAGGTGGTAACAGAGTCTTAGGGAGGTGGTAACAGAGCCTTAGGGAGGTGGTCACAGAGTCTTAGGGACGTGGTCAAAGAGCCTTAGGGACGTGGTCACAGAATCCATGGGAGGTGGTCACAGAGTCTTAAGGAGGTGGTCAAAGAGTCTTAGGGAGGTGGTCACAGAGTCTTAGGGAGGTGGCCACAGAGTCTTAGGGAGGTGGTCACAGAATCCTTGGGAGGTTGTCACAGAGTCTTAGGGAGGTGGTCACAGAGTCTTAGGGAGGTAGTCACAGAGTCTTAGGGAGGTGGTCACAGAGTCTTAGGGAGGTGGCAACAGAGTCTTAGGGAGGTGGTCACAGAGTCTTAGGGAGATGGCAACAGAGTCTTAGGGAGATGGTCACATAGCCTTAGGGAGATGGTAACAGAGTCTTAGGGAGGTGGTCACAGAGTATTAGGGAGGTGGTCACAGAGTCTTAGGGAGATGGTCACAGAGTCTTAGGGACGTGGTCACAGAGTCTTAGGGACGTGGTCACAGAGTCTTAGGGACGTGGTCACAGAATCCTTGGGAGGTGGTCACATAGTCTTAGGGAGGTTGTCACAGAGTCTTAGGGAGGTGGTCACAGAATCCTTGGGAGGTTGTCACAGAATTTTTAGGGAGGTGGTCACAGAGTCTTAGGGAGGTGGTCACAGAATCCTTGGGAGGTTGTCACAGAATTTTTAGGGAGGTGGTCACAGAGTCTTAGGGAGGTGATCACAGAATCCTTAGGGAGGTTGTCACAGTCTTAGGGAGGTGGTCACAGAATCCTTGGGAGGTTGTCACATAGACTTAGAAGTCTTACCACAATGGACCATAGACAGATCACGCTAATTTAAACATTAAACCTATTATACATAGTGTCATAATTAATTACAGGTAAACTGCGTTACCATCATGATGTGTTTGTTTAAGTGCCTGACTATATAAGTGTACTATAAATATCACACGTCCGGATCTATAGCAGTTCGAATGTGTTTGTTCTTGATAGAAATTAATTATAGAAAAAAATGAAATAATGCCATTTCAACAACGTATGACATGTCCCCCGTAGTGTTGCTAACCTCAATTAACTTTCGGAAGGTTTTTCTCCCCGAGACATCAAGTGAAGTCTGCTAGACTAAGTGGTCTTAACAGTTGCCATATAAATCTGATTTAGGAACCATGTTATTTTAACTGTAACACCAAGTAGACGGAATTGAGATGTATTGATAAAGTTGTAAATATGAAAACACATATAGTATGACTTATGTGACGTTATATGCTGTATATAACATATATGTGCATTATAACAGATCCGCCGATAACATCAAAACGACAAGTTGTCCGACAGATGAACAAATATATCTTACAAATTATACAACCATCTTCATACATCTGTTTTATAAAGGTGCCATTTCGATATGCCTGGAATATAAACAGTAACATTTGCACTGCATGAATAATGCTTTCTACTCAATAGGTGTTTACAGGTAATTGTTTTCGTACCCAAAAAAGTTAATTTTGCAACCAGCCTGGAAGCAGATTGATAGAGACAGACCTTTTTGACTGAAATCATAACATAATGAATAGTTGGGTTTTGAATCGGATGGAATTGGATTTCACTTCATGCATGCCATGTAATTATTTTAACACTACCGCAAAACACGTTACTTCACGACAAATTACTTCCATGGTTATTTCCGAACGAGTCTTCCACATTTACATGGAGTTACAATCAAGAAGTAATAAACTGTCTCTCGATGATGTTTATTTCTAGCAAGAAGGAATGTATATTTTACTGTCGGGAGAGGTCGTAATCAGTTCAGACAAAGTGCATGTATATTTCAGTTTAGAGTGTTAAGTTTGATTTAAAGTATTATAGAGGGCGTATGTATCTAATATTTGAGGGACTGTATTTAGTTAAAGAGGATGTACATATCATAGATTTGGGGTGTGTATTTTATTTTAGAGGGCTTGCATATTTAATTTAGACGAATTAAATGTTAAGCAATGTATATTCTTCTACAGGAAGTTTATGATAAGTGTTAGTTTCACATGGAGCAGTGAGTTTAAAAGGGGTAATAAAAGCATTATAGAATTGCACCGTTATAGGATAGGAAAACATCCGATTCATATTAAAGTATCCATCTAAAATATCCTGCCGGGCTTAAAGTTCACATGTTCTCGATATAAGCTTATTTTATTTGTTTACGTACTGTAAGAGTTATACTTTTAAATTAACTCGAAAAAGTATCGCAGACTCTTGGAGGAGCTAATTCCTGGACGTAGAGTTTTGGGGATTACGGACGTATGTTGATAGGTGTGTGTAGATGTGGATATGAACTTTGCATGAGATTAACCTCGACACAGCTACAAAAAATCACAATTTGTTTTCAAAGGTTTAGAATAGTTTTAAGGAGTTCCACTTTCAACAGAATCAAAGTGTTAACCGGGTTAAAATGCTTCGGAATCAATCCAAATTATATTATGCACATTTCTTGTTTTCCATTAAATTTAAGTTTGTCCCCTTGTAAAGGAAAAGCGAATTGGTAGAAGATGAAATTATTCACATTTTTGTGAAAACCTTGATGGAACCATTAGCTGTTGGGAAAATATCCATATAAAAATTAAACGATTCAAATCCAAACTTGAGAATGCAGGACGATGTTGGTGCATCGGTACAGTGGGCGTTCTCAGAATAAAAGTGCACTTAAGTTGTTTCTCTGCTTGATTGGATGAAATATTAACGTGATTTGGTATTTTTCTACTAATTTTCAAAAAGACGTTTTATATTTTCCATTAAAGCCTCAATTAGAGCTGTCGTTAGTGATTGCTGTCTTACGGTGAGCGATGACGGAGACATTATTAAGCTTTAATACACACTGTAATCTGTGTTAGACCTAAATCGGTATAACCTTCAGCTAAACAAACTTTTAACAGACCACCCTGCTGTCACGTCTACAGAAACCTTTCTTTTGAGACCATCCCTTCTGTCACTAAATTATAACCTGTCTTTTGAGACCACCCCTTCTGTCATTTTTGTAAATCGTGCATTGTCAGACCATTCATTCTATCGTTACAACAGAACGTCTGTTGTTAGACCAACCAACGAACTACTAAAGTAGAACATGTCCTATGAGACCACCGTCTCTGTCACTAGAGTTGAATTAACCTGTCTTGTGAGACCAATCTATCTGTCACTGTAGCAGAACCTGCCTAATGAGACCACTCCTTGTCACTACAGTTAAACAAGTCTTGAGAGACCACAGTAGAACCTTTCTTGAGAGACCACTCCTTGTGTCGTTACATTAGAACCTGTCTAGAGAGTTCTCCCTTCTGTCTCTACAGTAAAACCTGTCTTGAGAGACCATCCCGTCGGTCACTACAATAGATACCTGTGTTGTGAGAGCACTCCATTTGTCACAACAGTAGAAACCTATCTTGTGAGAACACCCCGTTTGTCACTAGTAGTAAAGTAGGACTTATTTTGTCGAATTCACCATGTTTAATCGCCTAATTTGTCAGTAGAAAACGTATGGGTTTACAATTCCACGTTGCCCAGTAGATATTCACCTTATACATGTATCGTGTTGTATATACTTACACACTGACCGTCTTGTTGTGGTAGCATTACGTAGGTTCTTAATCGCAGTATGATATGTTTGCCTGCAAGCGCTGTCATCATAACAAATAATAGCGAGACAGTTCAAAGCTCAGTCAGATTTTCTTTTCCCTTAGATTCCATTTAAAGCGATATTTATTACCGATAATTCAATTGTTTCGACGGTGAACGTTCGCCGTCCCCGTGGCTACAATTATGACGCTACACCGAGCACGTTATGAGGAATATTTACAATTCAAAATTAGTGTATGTCACGGCACTACAATACTTGTGTATATCCACCGTTTAGTTGTTGAGTACTTGTGTCATTGTTGTGGGGGTCACAGCTGCTGGTACAGACTCTGACCAAATACGTAATGGTTGGAATCGAATAACAAATGTATTGTACCTATTAGAATTTGACAGTAACTATGATTAAACTGATGTTGGATATCAATGTACTGGGCAAGATACCTTGTCATGGAAACGGTTTGACTTTTGTGTGCTGAAATTACCGAGATGCATTTCGATTCAGCAAAGAGACCCATATATTTCTCCTTCCGGTAGGATTCATATTCTTCTGGGCGTGGAACACACTGGTTTATTACTAAGTGGTAAAACAGTTTGCGGTAACATGTTTGGTTGTTAATAGTAGTTGCCAGTTTGACCATGGTGGTGAACGTATTGTGACTATTCGGGAACAGTACGCGAGTTTCCGGCATACTTCAGATTCAAAGTCGCAACCTGATTGGTCACTGGTACTTTCAATTTTTGATTGGAGCTTGTCAACGACCGTACAAACGTAGACATACAATCGTTAACTGACGTTAGGAAAGATGGTCGACATTCAAGGAAGATACACACACAGGTTTTATTTGTCATACTGCAAAAGAAAATCTTAAGCATTTGATTGGCCAATCACTCGGCTGTGATTTTCTATATTCTGATTCTTCATGGGTAATATAAAGTTACACGCGGGCAACATCCAGTTGTGTGAGAAGAGTGATAACTCCTACAGCAATAGGGGAATGTGCAAAAATACGTTGGTATCACAACACATTGGTTTGAAAACAAATGTAATTGTAATGTTGGGTGATAAAAACGCTTATTGTAATGTTGAGTGATAAAACCGCTTACTTTAACATCGAGTGATAAAACAGCTTATTGAAATGTTGAGTGATAAAACCACTTATTGTAAAATAAAGGCTTAAAACCGCTTATTCTAATGTTGAGTGATAAAACCGCTTATTGTAATGTTGAGTGATGGAACCGCTTATTGCAATGTTGAGTGATCAAAACCGCTTATTGTAATGTTGAGTGATGGAACCACTTATTGTAATGTTGAGTGATAAAACCGCTTATTGTAATGTTGAGTGATGGAACCGCATATTGCAATGTTGAGTGATCAAAACCGCTTATTGTAATGTTGAGTGATGGAACCGCTTATTGTAATGTTGAGTGATAAAACCGCTTATTGTAATGTTGAGTGATGGAACCGCTTATTGTAATGTTGAGTGATCAAAACCGCTTATTGTAATGTTGAGTGATGGAACCGCTTATTGTAATGTTGATAGATAAAACCGCTTATTGTAATGTTGAGTGATGGAACCGCTTATTGTAATGTTGAGTGATAAAACCGCTTATTGTAATGTTGAGTGATCAAAACCGTTTATTGTAATGTTGAGTGATGGAACCGCTTATTGTAATGTTGAGTGATCAAAACCGTTTATTGTAATGTTGAGTGATTGAACCGCTTATTGTAATGTTGAGTGATAAAAACCGCTTATTGTAATGTTGAGTGATGGAACCGCTTATTGTAATGTTGAGTGATCAAAACCGCTTATTGTAATGTTGAGTGATCAAAACCGCTTATTGTAATGTTGAGTGATGGAACCGCTTATTGTAATGTTGATAGATAAAACCGCTTATTGTAATGTTGAGTGATGGAACCGCTTATTGTAATGTTGAGTGATAAAACCGCTTATTGTAATGTTGAGTGATCAAAACCGTTTATTGTAATGTTGAGTGATGGAACCGCTTATTGTAATGTTGAGTGATCAAAACCGTTTATTGTAATGTTGAGTGATTGAACCGCTTATTGTAATGTTGAGTGATAAAAACCGCTTATTGTAATGTTGAGTGATGGAACCGCTTATTGTAATGTTGAGTGATCAAAACCGCTTATTGTAATGTTGAGTGATGGAACTGCTTATTGTAATGTTGAGTGATAAAACCGCTTATTGTAATATTAAGTGATCAAACTACTTATTGTAATGTCCAGTAATCAAACCTGTTATTGTAATGTTGAGTGATGTGGCTTTTTGACGTAATACCGAATGATTATTTCGCAGGTGTTTATTTATATCGTACAGTATCAATACCTTCTTATAGTACCTGTATAGATTTTTCACCGACTTGGTCAGCTTATAATGTAGGTCGATTTCGGGCTATTATTACTCCTGATATCACTCTGAAGCAAACGTTTGCGACATAGTCTCTACTTTGCGGTAATTGATGAGTTTATAGAAGCGTGAATGTGACAGCTGTGTTATTATACCCCATAGACGGCGAAAAGCTGTCCGATAGATATGAGAACTAAAAGGTTTTGTAGGCGAAGTCGAACACCAAACTTCTAAAACAAATGGAAAGTGACTATCTAGTGTCATATCTCGCCTACACTACCGATCTAACACTGTGGGGCAGGATCTGTCGGATCGCGCGGCAACACTTCCAGGCACAGCCGATTTCTGTGAGCATCCATATCAGTGTATACGTAGATAAATCAGAATTCCGAAGTCCGAAGCAGCTGAAGTCAGCGAGTTGCCGGAACTTTGTGTTAGACATTGACAATGTTCATAGAGGTACAGTTACAATGTATATAGAGTGTTGACAGAAGACAGAAAATATGACAGAAAATAAAACAAAAGATAAGGCAGGAGATCAGACAGATCAGAAAAAAAGGTGACAAAAGATAACAGAAGATAGGACAGAAAACAGAAGTTAAGACCGAAGACAAGATCAGACAGAAAACAGAAGATTACACAGAGGAAGACAAGTAAAGGGATAAGACAGAAGACAAGGGAGAAGACAGAAAACAGAAGTTAAGACAGACGGCAAGACAAAAAACAGAAGTTAAGACAAAAGACAGAATATTAGACAGCAGACACAAGATGAGACAGAAGAAAAGAAAAGGATACGACAGAAGACAGACGATAAGACAGAAAACAGAAGACAAGGAGAAGACAAAGCAAAGCAGAAGACAGAGGATAACACGGAAAAAAGAAGATCAGGCAGAAGATTAGACAGATTGTCTACCGGTTTATTTATCTATAACCGAAAAGGTGAATGTCTAAGTAACGTCATTACAAAATCATTACCCATATCTATTTATAGTCATAACCCATATACATAGTCATAACCCATATACAGTCATAACCAATATACATAGTCAAATTCCATATCTATTTATAGTCATAACCCATATACATAGTCATAACCCATATACATAGTCATCACCCATACACATAGTCATCACCCTTATATGTAGTCATCACCCATATACATAATCATCACCCATATACATAGTCATCACCCTTATATGTAGTCATCACCCATATGCATAGTCATCACCCATATACATAGTCATCACCCATATACATAGTCATCACCCATATACATAGTCATCACCCTTACATGTAGTCATCACCCATATACATAGTCATCACCCATATATGTAGTCATCACCCGTATATGTAGTCATCACCCATATACATAGTCATCACCCATATACATAGTCATACCATGTATACATGTCAATAAGAAGTTTTACATTAATGATACGTTGTCCTGTATTCTGATTTATACGTTCTGATATAGTTACGCTTATTTGTACTCATACGATTACTTTGACGCTTTATAAAACGCTTGTATTGATATTTTCGCAGAGTTGTTGTTCTTTACAGAAAGGCTCTTGGTAATGATTGGTCTTTAGCAACTGCAACATTAACGTCATTGTCACGTGATTTTGGCCTTTTCTCCAATTGGACACTCTCATTATAATTACCTCCTGCAGGGATAGCTTGGTTTTATTTTGTTTAACGACCTAAAGCCATGGTCATTTCAGGACGTACCTGGTTTTGGCGGTGGAGGAATGCCGGAGAAAAACCACTTACCTACGGTTAGTACCAGGCAACTGCAACTCGCAGCCCAGAGGTGGAGGGCTAGTGATAAGGTGTTGGGACACCTTAACCACTCTGCCACCGCGGCCCCGCCGGGTTTCAAAAACAAAATCTTAACATACACAATGTAGATATGTATAACGAGGGTAACAAAGGCCTGTTACTGCAGCCTTGAAACAAATAACTTACAGAAGTTATGTGAAAACTGTTTACAGCAGTAAATAAAAACAGCTGTGGAAGGGTAAATATCACATTAAATTGAATCGTTAGGTTCTATAAAAGGGAGAATATGATGGAATTGAGTTTTATAGTAATTTTAGTATAGTCTAACGATCTTTATTAACGTGTATTAACGCTATACACCCATATATCATACGGAACTCCGACAGTATGTTATGTATCTCTCCCAGGCGGGAAGTGTTTCGGCCATTGTACAATCAATACCTATCTCTGGGGCGAGTCTATCACTACACTAAAGTGTTTATCAGATATGCTCTGTCTGGCCTCTGCACATAAACCATCATGTAGATATGCCCCATCTTGACAGGTTCCAGACATGGACTTTGTTACCTCCCTTCTGTTGCTGTTTTCACCTGTATAGCTGACATGTCCCTCATATAACAAATTTTATTGTCAATACAGTTTTCTTCCCTGTACACGTATGACCGACGGTTTTGTTATCTCCCCTTGATGATGTACGGTTTTGTTATCTCCCCTTGATGATGTACGGTTTTTTTATCTCCCCTTTATGATATATAGTTTTGTTATCTCCCCTTGATGATGTACGGTTTTGTTATCTCCCCTTGATGATGTAGGGTTTTGTTATCTCCCCTTTATGACGTACGCTTTTGTTATCTCCCCTTGATGATGTACGGTTTTTTTATCTCCCCTTTATGATATATAGTTTTGTTATCTCCCCTTGATGATGTACGGTTTTGTTATCTCCCCTTGATGATGTACGGTTTTGTTATCTCCCCTTGATGATATAAGTTTTTGTTATCTCCCCTTTATGATATAAGGTTTTGTTATCTCCCCTTTAGGACCTACGGTTTTGTTATCTCCCCTTGATGATGTACGGTTTTGTTATCTCCCCTTGATGATGTACTGTTTTGTTATCTCCCCTTGATGATGTACTGTTTTGTTATCTCCCCTTAATGAACTACGGTTTTGTTATCTCCCCTTTATGACGTACGCTTTTGTTATCTCCCCTTGATGATGAACGGTTTTTTTATCTCCCCGTGATGATCTTTAGTTCTGTTATCGAATGGTATCGCCATGTATTCACTTAAACTATTCCGGAAATTAGACAACCTAAACAACTTCAAAAGAGGAAAACGTGCTTAAAATATATCATTTATACATTACCGAAAATGTATGACGTGTGAGATGATAATGACATCATCATCGAAACAATAAAGAACTAAAATAATGTAAAGAAGACATGTAAATATGCAATATAACAAAAACGCTTTAAAAGGTGATAACAGGTGAGTCGAAATAAGCGCTCAACGTTCAACATACGACATTCAACATTCGAATTCCTAATGTCGTTTGTCGTTTGATGAACATTTCATATAGAAAACATCTACATCTACAAATTATGTAACTGTGTATAATCATACAGAGTACATCGTAATAGTGACAGGAAGGAGACTAACACAAAACAGATTTTACCGGCTAGTCTGAGTGTTTTTCATCACGGAAAAAAAATGACCCGGGAAAACGAACGTTTCAGCCCACGTGTTTTGGTTTGGACGTAAACTCGGTTATCTTTCTTACACAGCGGAACGGAAATACAAGTGTGTACCTCTGGAACAATTAGGCAGTATTGCAATGGTGGAGATGCCAGGGGGGTTAGGGGGCCTGGGGGGGGGGGGGGGGGGGGGCACATACGGATATATAACACCTCAAACTAACACCACACACAGGGGTCTGACACAAACATCTCAAACTAACACCACACACAGGGGTCAAACATATAACATCTAAAACTAACACCATACACAGGGGTCTGACACAAACATCTCAAACTAACACCACACACAGGTGTCGGATATATAACATCCCAAACTAACACCATACACAGGGGTCTGACATATAACATCTCAAACTAACACCATACACAGGGGTCGGATATATAACATCTCAAACTAACACCATACACAGGGGTCTGATATATAACATCTCAAACTAACACCATACACAGGGGTCTGACATATAACATCTCAAATTAACACCATACACAGGGGTCTGATATATAACATCTCAAACTAACACCATACACAGGGGTCTGATATATAACATCTCAAACTAACACCATACACAGGGGTCTGACACATACCATCTCAAACTAAATAGGCAGTATTGCAATGGTGGAGATGCCAGGGGGGGGGGGGGGGGGGGGGGACACGGTACGAACACTTCCTTCGTATACCCATACCTTCTGTGTACTCTCAACATACTAACTAATGTTACATAATTATAATATAATGTCCACTATGTTCTGTAGAAAAGGCTCAATGTAGAACTGAAAAATGTCATTTTCCAATTAACAAACGGCACTATTGTTCTTTACTACGGGATCTTAGCGAGAAACGTGATGAACACAGTTGGGTACAGTGATACATATCAACCAATTAACATGATCGTGATGTGACTTGTTAATCTAAGCATATAGCTGTTATTTATGTACCAGAATCAGACATTAAATACGTACCGGCTGTAGGTCGAGTTTTACGTTATGTAAACTGTAAACAAATATATATAATACCGACACAGATAAACTGTATATCGATTAACATTTTGTGAAACGCAAGCAACTACCTCTCAAAATAATGCATAGGACTCAGACATAAACCTCTGAAACTAACACCACACACAGGGGTCTGATATATAACATCTGAAACTAACACCACACACAGGGGTCGGATATATAACATCTCAAACTAACACCACACACAGGGGTCTGACACAAACATCTCAAACTAACACCAAACACAGGGGTCAAATATATAACATCTCAAACTAACACCATACACAGGGGTCTGACACAAACATCTCAAACTAACACCACACACAGGTGTCGGATATATAACATCCCAAACTAACACCATACACAGAGGTCTGACATATAACATCTCAAACTAACACCATAAACAGGGGTCGGATATATAACATCTCAAACTAACACCATACACAGGGGTCTGATATATAACATCTCAAACTAACACCATACACAGGGGTCTGACACATACCATCTCAAACTAAATAGGCAGTATTGCAATGGTGGAGATGCCAGGGGGGGGGGGGGGGGGGGGGGGGGGGACACGGTACGAACACTTCCTTCGTATACCCATACCTTCTGTGTACTCTCAACATACTAACTAATGTTACATAATTATAATATAATGTCCACTATGTTCTGTAGAAAAGGCTCAATGTAGAACTGAAAAATGTCATTTTCCAATTAACAAACGGCACTATTGTTCTTTACTACGGGATCTTAGCGAGAAACGTGATGAACACAGTTGGGTACAGTGATACATATCAACCAATTAACATGATCGTGATGTGACTTGTTAATCTAAGCATATAGCTGTTATTTATGTACCAGAATCAGACATTAAATACGTACCGGCTGTAGGTCGAGTTTTACGTTATGTAAACTGTAAACAAATATATATAATACCGACACAGATAAACTGTATATCGATTAACATTTTGTGAAACGCAAGCAACTACCTCTCAAAATAATGCATAGGACTCAGACATAAACCTCTGAAACTAACACCACACACAGGGGTCTGATATATAACATCTGAAACTAACACCACACACAGGGGTCGGATATATAACATCTCAAACTAACACCACACACAGGGGTCTGACACAAACATCTCAAACTAACACCAAACACAGGGGTCAAATATATAACATCTCAAACTAACACCATACAAAGGGGTCTGACACAAACATCTCAAACTAACACCACACACAGGTGTCGGATATATAACATCCCAAACTAACACCATACACAGAGGTCTGACATATAACATCTCAAACTAACACCATAAACAGGGGTCGGATATATAACATCTCAAACTAACACCATACACAGGGGTCTGATATATAACATCTCAAACTAACACCATAAACAGGGGTCTGACACATACCATCTCAAACTAACACCATACACAGGGGTCTGACATACAACATCTCAAACTAACACCATACACAGGGGTCTGACATATAACATCTCAAACTAACACCATGCACAGGGGTCAGACATATAACATCTCAAACTAACACCATACACAGGGGTCAGATATATAACATCTCAAACTAACACCTTACACAGGGGTCTGACATATAACACCTCAAACTAACACCATACACAGGGGTCTGACACAAACATCTCAAACTAACACCATACACAGGGGTCAGATATATAACATCTCAAACTATCACCATACACAGGGGTCTGATATATAACATCTCAAACTAACACCATACACAGGGGTCAGACATATAACATCTCAAACTATCACCATACACAGGGGTCTGACATATAACATCTCAGACTAACACCTTACACAGGGGTCTGACATAAACATCTCAAACTAACACCATACACAGGGGTCTGACGCAAACATCTCAAACTATCACCATACACAGGGGTCTGACATAAACATCTCAAACTAACACCATACACAGGGGTCTGACGCAAACATCTCAAACTATCACCATACACAGGGGTCTGACATATAACATCTCAAACTAACACCATACACAGGGGTCTGACGCAAACATCTCAAACTAACACCATACACAGGGGTCTGACATATAACATCTCAAACTAACACCATACCCAGGGGCAGGATATATAACTAACACTACATACATGTATACCTCCCGGACCCTGCTGATAATAATGTGTCCTTGTGATGGGGGACGGTTTTGATGAAGTTTGACACCCGAGGTTTGACAGAATTATAAAATATGGACAGGGATACATTTTTATTTTTATTTTTTAGCTCGAAAGTTAGGGTTGTTTGTTCATTTATCGTAGTGTTGGTTATCATAGTGACATACTTCGGACATTAGCGGTTCACACCCATGGTAATTTAGTGTACTTTATTGTCATGGTGATAGACGTGGCAGATGAAGGGTCGTGACCTCGGTGTTTACACCGTTCTGTGAAATCCTGAAGTTACAAATTATCGGTAACATAAGGCGGTGAAATGTCTACAATATTGATAAGCGCATCTCATTAATACTGACGTGTTTTGTGCCAACATGCAATTCCTTTCTTTCTTTGCTCTTGGCAACTTTAAATGTTCTCGAGTAATATAACCAACTCACATAAGGCGGGGAAACATCCATTGTTTTACATGTTGTCGCAGCCATGTTTTTGGCAAACTCATCTTTGATACATTTCAGCCGTCTTCTTTCCCAGAGTGGCTTTATTTTAGTTGTTAAAATTGATTTTCCGGTCGCAAATAAATCGTTGAATTTTAAAAGTCGAATAAAATTCGCAGTTATCACATCTCATTTTGATATTGATAAGACCGACCAGTTTTACTGCCATTAAATACAGCCAAACCTGCCCTAAGGACAACCTCTCCAACGAAAACCTGCCTATTAAGACAACCTGTTTAGGCTTCTAAGAAAACACGATTCCATGTATATGAATCTTCGCTGCCCCATTGAAACATTTTATTGGTATCTTTCTGTATACAAGGGATCTCGATTGAGTTCATATATAACAAATTTTATCAGTGGAAAATCAATGACGGCAGAAGTTAACACCATTTTTCAGAATCTCTCTGCTGGTAGTATTGTCCATCACATCCCGTGTCTTGATTTGCTCTCTACTTTTCATTCCTTGCGTCCTTGATAATGTCTCTTCTGTCGTCTGGTACCCTTTATACACAGGTTTTGAATTAGCCCCGTAAAGTTTTGTTTTGTTTGCGTTGCTTAACGTCTTATCAACAGCTAAGTTCATTTAAGGACGGCCCTCCCGTGGGCGAGATGTTAGAGATACATGCGTTTAGTGTATGTGTGTGTTTTAGGAGACCACGACATGTTGGTGCGGTGATAACGGGATACGGATGCTGACGTTACAGTGCTGCCCTGGGAAGTAGTAGACTTCACAGTGTCGTCCATGTCTCTAAACAATGACCAAATGTATACCAAATACACTCAAACCTGCTCTAACGGCCACCTCTCTTAAGCGGCCAGTCTGTGGTCCGCCCGATGGAAAACACTATATAATGAACCTTAAATAAGCGGTCACCTGTCTAATGCGGCCAACGGCCACAAAAATCTGCCCCAATTCGTTGTATCGTCCTGTATTAAGCGGCCATTTTGTCCGGAAGTAGGCATCCGCGATGATCACATGGCCAGGTATTTTTGCTCAATACGTTGATCTTTGTTGGTTTTCATTTCAAAATACACTACATGGTATATTGTTATCAATATCAATAAGTGCATTGTAATATGATAAATTCAATAAACTGTGTTAAAACTGAAGTCCAACGGACAGAAACGAGCGCCTATTACAGTACTCAGGACAGAGTAGTGACCAAAGACCAGCGGTCAAGTTGTTCAACGTAGCATTCGTGGTAAAGCTCCATGATAAACATTCCAAGCAGTGTTAGCACAGATCTACTTTGACCACCAACAGTTCTGTCAGGCAGCGGAATCAAGTAGGATGTGTTTGATTCGAACGCAATTATGTATGGGGCAAAGAAGCCAAATACTGAAGCTTTTGACTTGATTCCTGAATTTTTTTTTAATATTCAATTTTGATCTGGCTGTTTATAAATTCTTACTTGAAATTTGAAACATTTGAAAATTGTTTACTGGTTTTTTAAAACTTTGTAGACCGAGTTATAAACCATTTCCTTAACTATGGGAAACTGTTACTGCGCTATAGATACGTTTACTGAGATATGGAAAAAATACATGTAGGCGTGTATATCACTTATAGGCATGGTTCACAGGTTAAAATAAATTTGATGAAATATGTTAACTCAGTTTAGAATAGACCAGTTGTTAAATCGGGATACAATGTGTTATTGACATAGGATGACTGAATCAGCCGGGCCTTTGTTGAGATCGTACACTGTGGCGACTCCATGATAACGATAATTAATGAATATAAGCTATACGTTGTAAAAATGTCCAGTCTTTGTAATGTTTATTATACTATTTTTTTTCTTTTGTGAAAAAAGAAAGAAAAAGTAAATATATTTATATCATATCTATCACCAAGTTTATACTATAACATATATTTCAGCTAACATTAGCAAGGGGTTCAGTTAGGTTAATGCAATGAATTGTTACAGTATCAGGGAGGATACTAGAATAAAACCCTGACTAGTTTATACTGGAATAGTAGAGTGTGTCACTTCCGTACAACATTAGGTATTCTGACCGGAGACTAGTTTATATTGGAAAAGTAGAGTGTTCCGACCGGAGACTAGCCTATACTAGAAAAGTAGAGTGTTTCACTTCCGTACAACATTAGGTATTCTGACCGGAGACTAGTTTATACTGGAAAAGTAGAGTGTTTCACTTCCGTAAAACATTAGGAATTCCGACCGGAGACATGTAATATTGACGTCGCTGTTCCGACTTATGGCGAAAGTTGTCCAACACAGTCGCAATGCTATATACATGTATAACCAAATGAATTTGCTTTATTATATATTTGGTAATCGAGTGTTATTTTTTGTTGGAATAACTGCTGTTAAAAATAATTGATTGACCAAGTGGTTGATAATTCGGCTAGATGGAAGCAGCGTTGTACTACACACGTACAAACAGCACCATTCAGGGTCCCGGTAATCCAAACACCAAAATGTAGCTATCAATGGGTAGTATTGACAGGTTTGTAATATGCATGTTTAAAAACTACATAAAATTGTCAATATCGGAATGATTCTAGAGTTTCTTGCTTGTAATTATCAATAGAAACATATCATCAAGCATTGAAGTATATATAATTTATTGCAGTTAATATTAACGTCCATTCAATTATCAGACATATCAAGATTCATATTAAATATAAGTTGATATTTAAATTAAATGAGAGACTGGACAATTGCTGCTTGAGATACATATAGTATTAAACATCAATCTCCTATTATCAATCGTATTATACCCATGTTACATCAAGTCTGTCTGAACTGGTGGTAAGTTTCAGCGTTACAGAATTATCAGTACTTTGACTATATCCCGAGTTATTTTTTAGGAACAACTGAAAACAAGAAATATCTTTAAAAAAAGATAAACGGCATAGTTTAAATGCTGGTGTTTATAATATAAAACTGCTGGTGAAATAAATGAACGAACTAATGTGTTTCAGCACAGATAACAAAATGATATCAGTTTGAATCATTTGGTGATAATTTAAGTTAAGTATTTGGACAATTTAAGTCCGTCATTTAACGATGTTCGAATAGTTACGTTGTCCTGTTTTTCTTGAAACGACGAGCCTTGTACAGCATTTAGAATGATAATTTGTGTTGACTTTACCTTATCTTGCACGCTTGGAACACGTTTACATAATGTCCGAATATGTGTTCAATAACCATACGTACATAACCATAGTCCATTAGGCAAAGCAATACTTTTCCTGTGGGAAGGGCTGTAAAAGAAAGAAATCAAGACCAAAAACCTGAGATCAACCTTGCATTTAAGTCGCGTTATCGTAACACGACGTTTTGGGGATGATCATTGCGACAATGGGTGATGTTTTCATGACGATATGTGTAGGTAAAATACATTTATATATAAAAATACAGTTGTAGTTATAAAAGTTCGATTCCAGTAAAGTCGAATTGAATTTAATATAAATGAAACTTTCAACTGTACCGGTGGTCATAACATAGCACGACATTTGTTCTAGAGTTAAGTTAAAAGTTGGAATTATAACGATCATCATTATACTCAGTGAGGGGTTGATTGACGAGGATTAATGTCCTTGTTTCGGTTATACCGGGCCTAGGACACTCTCTCAGATAGGGGTCAGAGTTCAGAAGCTTAACTACAAGGGAACATGTGTTCATGTGACAACCCAGGCAAGCCAGGAAAACCCACACTTCATCTCGTTTGGAGACGTTAATCCCACTATTTAGCAGCCTTGATATATAAGGCAAAACATTCATGACAGCGTTGGTGTGCAAATCTAATGATTTAAAAATACATTAATTTACTAATTTCATTGAAGATCAGACAAAGGGTACATATATAATATCAAAATCTGTACATTTGAAAATTAAATTTCTGTGTCTATCTGCGTTCAGAAAGCTGTGCTTCATTATATTCAATAACATTCTTAAGCATACGTAAAGTAACGTTCACCTAACGTTTGAAAGCAAACGATTTCCTTAAAAGTATTGATTCATTTTTGCATCTTAC